>NC_092818.1:83084212-83281712 GCF_023375885.2 Dermacentor andersoni
GGTGATTTGATTTTCAGACGAATGCAGGGCTTCTTGTCAGATACGGAGTGATTGTTGAGAAATACGGCCTTTGATGTAGTTGTTGACTGCTGTGCGAGAATCACTCAGTATGGTGTGACAGGCTGGGTCAAGAGTGGCCAGGGCAATGGCCACTTCCTCGACCGTCTCAGAATTTTGGGTAACCATGCTGGCAGCATGTCGGAGCAAGCCGCCTGCTGTGGTAACCGCCTGAAAGCGACGTCCATCTTGGTAATCAGCTGCATCGACGAAGGTGACGCCGCGGTGTTGGCATGAGCTTTGATGAGGGAGGTAGCTCGTGCGTTCCTGCGTTCTTTGTTGTGGTCTGGGTGCATGTTTCTGGGAATAGGGTCGGCGTGTATCCATTGCTGAATGTCACGTGGTATTGGGTGTTTGTCTCCAAATTGGCGGTGGAAGGTGATATCAGGCTTGGCTAGAACGCTGCGGCCCGTTTCCGCGAGGGTAAGCCGCTACAGTTGGGATCGACGTTGCGCTTCGATTAACTCGTCTAGTGTGTTATGAATACCTAATTGTAGTAGAAGTTCCGTGTTGGTGTTATTGGGTAGTTCTAAGGCCTGCTAATAGGCTCATCTGTTGATGATGTCCAGTTTAGTCTTTTTTTAGCTTTGTACCAGTTGAGTAAGGACGCACGTAAGTAAAGTGACAGATGATAAAAGATAGGACAAGGTGGATGAGGCTTTCTTCCTTCATACCCCCTCGTATTTTTGTCACTCGTTTCAGCAGTCTGGATGTATTAGCAGGCTGTCGAATGATCTTGGGGATAGCCGTAGAGTTGACTCCATTGGCCTCTATGGTCATACCAAGAACGCGTATGATAGGGACCACTGGTATGGGTCTGCCATCCCTCCGGTGGAGTTAGATTTCCTCGTATTAGCGTTTATTCGTGGAGCCCCGTGGGGGGCGTCCACGGAGTGGGGCGGTATAGGGGAAGCTCCGACTTTTCAGGGGTACAGCGGAGTCCCTGGCATTGAAGATAATTTTCTACGATGTCAATGGTGTCTTATAGGGCAGTTTCGATTTGGCCGTCACTGCCCTTCGCAGCCCATTTGTAATGTCGTTGGCGTATATGGTGTGTTCAATGCCGTCGAGTTCTTGTAGTTCTTCGGCTAGTTATGCAGCTTTCGAGGCAAGAATCATTTTTACCTTCTGCTCATCAGAGAAAGACATAGCGGCTAGGACGAAACGAACCACACCTTGACGTAATAGTTCTGCGAAAACCCGCAAGACGGAGAGGAGTAAATAATGAAGCGAAAATGGGACATCCATCCAAGCGTAGCTAAGTGCTACTAAGGAAACCCATACGGGCCCCTCGAAAGAAAAGCTTCGCTGTTGAGGAAAAGTTGGTCCTGGTTCGGGACTTGAACACGGGGCCACCGCCTTCCCGGGGCAGCCGCTCTACCATCTGAGCTAACCACGCGGCTAGCAGATGACAGGCGAAGTCGAATTTATGAACAACTCAGAAGCAAAGGAAAGAATTTGACGTAATAATTTTCCCTTTATTAATTACTCCTCTCCATCTTGCGGGTTTCAGCAGAACTATTACATCAAACTATTGCCTTTGCTTCTGAGTCGTTTATAAGTTCGATTTCGCCTGCCATCTGCTAGCCGCCTGGTTAGCTCAGATGGTAGGGCGGTTGTCCCGGGTTCGAGTGTCGGAACAGGACGAATTTTTCCTCAACTGCGAAACTTTTCTTTCGAGGGACCCGTATGAGTTTCCTTTGTAGCACTTAGCTACGTTTCCGTGAATGTACCATTTTCCCTTTATTAAAAACACACCTTGAAACACTTGCACTGACGTTGTGAATTCGCTTTTGTTGTGATAGGAATTGTGGAAAAAAAAAAAGTCCGTCCAATTTATCTACGCTAAGACAACAGCTGTCACAGCTTGTTTCCAACTAACATCAAACCTGACGTGTTACTTCAGCCGAGGCGCGGCAGATAAGGCACTAGCTTGATCACAATGTTTTTCTTTATTTCCTTTATTTCGTGCTGGCTAACTCAGAGGGAGCTTGTTCGAGGGCGCTGCCTTATGATGCAGGTGGGACCGCAGTTACGCGGCTTTTTCTTCTTCATATTTCGCGGGGTTTACTTATCGTCAGAAAAAATTATTAAGTAATTAGTATGTCGTTCAAAATTCCGCAATTAGATGCCCCTTGGCTGTGCCTACAAATGCCTCACTGACACTTTGATAATTAGGATATTACGTCTTGATTTAGAAAATTTATTACAATTACCTAAATAAATCTCAGTAATGAAAAAATTACTGGCAGCTGCTCTACTGTACCGGAAACAATATGCACTGGGTTTTCATCGAGTAACGTAATTGCTCTTTTTATATAAGTTAGGTGCATGATAGTTAACTGGGACATCCTCTATAAATTTATGACCTCTGCGTGCAACTGACGATGTTTCCATCCCTAATAAATGTTGTAAACTATGAGAAGAGTTCTTTTTTTTATATGAGTGGTTAGCATCGCTTAATGGAAAGAGAAGCGATACTGAGACACACATAATTGAGGTTCGTTTCACACACCGCTAATAAAAGACTCTGCCGAAGGAGTAACTAAAGCCTACAGGATTTTTTTAGGGTGAAAAAAGCACGCAAATCGCTTTGAAGCGAGGTGAACATACAGCAACATATTCTTTCTCTATGCATAAGCTATACATAGGTTTAGAAATAAATGTTAATTGGCCAGCTCCTTCTCTTTAAAAATATAAGAAACTTTGTCCTGGGTATATATATCTAAATATATTGTATGTGTGCATGGTGTTTACAGTGGAAACTTAAAACAATGTTGATGTAAGAAAATACTGATGAGGCAGCCGCCGCTGGTATTCTAATGCGGTTGTTCTCGTATTCCCAGGGCTTGGAGAAATAAAGCAAAGTATGAATTAAAATCAGTGCACGTCCGCGCCCACATTGATGTAGTAGGCTATTAGCCACAATAACATTTTAAGTGAAAAGGTCGAGGCAAGTCAAAAGAAACGTCAAATGATGTGGGTGACAAAACTCTGGCAATGACACGTTAGGTGGGGGGAGGGGGGGGGGAGGGGGGGGGAGGGGGTAGGTTTCGTCATCGCCGGGTGGGGGGCGGTGCTGAGTCCCCCCTCCAGAAAACTCCAGAGGTGGCTCGCGCCCCGGAGCCTCCCCGTAGTCGGCGTTTATGAGTGCGTCTAATATGAAACGGGCTCAAAATGTGTTGCATAGAAACGTGCATTGTGTAGCGGCCTTGCTTCTTCGAGTGGAGTGCTTTGTTTGATCTTGTAGAAAAGTAAAACAGCGTGATTAAGTGTTTGTGGGAGAAACCAACGACAGATAGAATCATTTGCTGTTTTTCCTTGTAAACTTGCTGTTCTTGGCACCGGGAACCGGTCTTCGGTCGGTCTAAAACCCAAAAGATGTTTTACCATGGTACGCAATGACACCTGCTTTATTCTGCAAACCCTGTTCTATGCTTACGTCAACATGGTTTGAGAAGTTGATTTACGCAGCGAGGTATACTCTAAATGTCATATTGTGTACTTCTCAAGATCTCTTTTCGCAGCCTAGTCCAGAAAGGTTCTAGCAACTCTATTTTGATGAGAAAAGTTTCAAATGCATGTTTAGGTTCGGCCTCGTTTCTTGCTTGACTCATCGCTCCATTTTAACTTATGCCACTAAAGACGATCCAGTCATTCCATATTGCTAAGAACACGGAAATTTATTGCAAACGATGACATTAACCTGGAGGAATTTGCTTCTTCTGATTCTACCACACTAAGGTTACTATGACGCACTCACTAAGACGTAGCATTCCTTTTATACGATTGGTCTAGCTGAGCATCACGAACTCATCAGCTTACCGCCAACAAATTACTGCGCGTGATTTTTTTAATACTTTGGTCTAAAATATTGTGGAGATGTATTTGGAGCTGGTGGAGTAAGATGCGGATTACCAGAGGACAAATACGACTGAAACTAATTGAAACATTTCCTGTGCAAGTACAAGCGTTAGCTAAAGCATGTGTTTTAAGAGCAAACAGTTTAGAAAGCTGACTTCACCAAAAGAAAATCATGAGATGCCTCAACAGGTCATGCTACGCCAAGCTAAACAAGCAGGCAATATTCTACGGTTGCTGACTTCTCAAACACATGTTTGAAAGAAACCTCTGCTGCATGCATTCAGAGGTATGACAACATTTTGCGAAGATTCAGATAGTATTGATCGCGAGAAGAATTTTTAGAACGTAGCTTATGCCTAGGTTTTCTGCTAACCCTATAGTGTAAAACTGTAAAGCCACAAGTCATTTTGTAAATTCCGCATCACTTTAACAGCAATGCAACATGGTGAACATAACGGACGGTTAGTTCAGAAGCTACACCTCGCTGATTTAATTTCCTGTCTTGCCACGTACCTGAGAAACTGACGAGTAAATCAAGAAGCTACATTTCAACTGTCACGTGTAGAGCAAGAACACCTTTGGGACTCGAGAATTCGTTGCGTTTGTGATTCAAGCCCGCAGCGGATGGTCATAATTTATACTTGCCATATACGTGGCGAGCTTGAGTTTGTGAAATGCATCGAGGAGTTTCGAATGACAGCTCTGCCCTTTATTTGTAATAGCAGCTGTTTCAACTTCACGGATAATCAAACAATAGCTGATGTGAAGTCTCGCTGTAAGGAAATCCAAGTAGACACGTGAAACATTGAGTAGTATTCAAAGAAAACAATTTATTTGCCAGCTGGAAGAAATATACTACACAAACAAAAAAAAACATCGGTGACGTCATCCGCGAAACAAGCGTGTGCGTATTTACAGCAGGAGTAAGTGCGGAAGGAGAAAGGGTAGCACTAACAGAAAATGGAATTCTAGGTCAGAAACGATGCATCGTTCACCCGTACAGAAAACATTTCTCGACCTCTAAGGCCACGCACCTGTGCTGCGCACAGTGCGAAAGGTAACCCCCGATAATGGAGGAAACAACATCAAAACATACTACAAATGAAACTGTGATGTGTCACGTTCACATGTTCATGTTGTCTTGTATTTGAATGTGCCGATATGGCAGTGGCGCACAGCTGACGGGTTAGGGGAGGCAACAGCGGGGGTGATGGATGAAAAAAAGAAAATCAGTTGGTTGAAAAACAGGCACAAGAGCAAACTCTGTAGAACAAAGATTAGGTTCCACCGCGCCTCCAGTCAGGGAATCATCGTTTCCACCGGCATCTATACGTATATTTTTAAAACAATCAAGCGGTTAGTAGCCGCCTCGTGACTTGACCCGCCAGTGAAACGTTGGTTAGCGTCTTAACAGCAAGTCGAGAGGAAAAGCAATACGTTGTTGCAGTAACACGTGGAGGTCGAAGTGGTGTCAATATAAATTAGAAAGCTTCGTGTTCTTTCGTCTCAAACGCCTAAGGAACGGAAGCGATTGCCCTGAGGAAGTCGGGACAAACGACAGAACAATATATAGGGGCAGTAGTTAGTGCACCACGGCTACTGAATGCCAACAGCGAAGACCGGTATTAAAAAAAAAATTACATATCAGTCAACAGCGAAGAACTTGAAACAGTGAGAGGTTTGTTACATAAATACTTATTAACACACAACATGAAACCAGTTCACGACTAGCAGGAGAGCAGAATGTAGCGGCAGGAAGGATGTTGGGGGGCATCGGGTAAGGGTAGCGGCTCCTGGACTGAGGTGAGGACAGCTTAGTTATCGACATTCGCTCTACATTCACGAGTCCAACCACACAAAAACTGTGTTCCTAAAGGCGCACTCACACGGTCAACAATCGTACGTTCAGGTGAGGTGGATGGGGATGATGGTTGTGATGGTCAGTGGAAGGTAGGGAAGGAAGAAGGTTCGGGGGTTCGTAGAGGAGGGTCAAATGTCGAGGACATGACAGGGGAACACAGAGGTGGGGAATGTGATGAGTCCGTTGGTCTGCTCAGTCCTTCGGTTTGACAATGGGGTGGTTTCCGACTCGGGGGAGTAGCGTGGGGGAGCCTCTCGCTGGCGACACTACCACCAGCCGTGTCCGCCGCCGCCGCCACCACCGCCTCCGAGGAAGTGGGCGCCTCCAGACACGTAGCCGCCTCCACCGCCGTGTCCACCGTGTCCGCCGTAGCCGTGCGACTCGGGCAGGATGACGTGCTTGTAGGCGCTATGCGATTGCACCGCGTAGTAGGCCGGGTAGTGCACCGGTACCTTGGTGTGCTTGGTGATGTGGAAGGGGATGATGGGTATCACCTTGGGGTGCAGCGCCTTGGCGATGATGAGCAGCTTGGCGATCTTCTTGTGCTTGAGCTTGTGGAAGGCGCGGGCCTCCTGCACCGCTACTGTGGCCACGAGCAGAGCGACCAAGGCTAGCGCCACTATCCTTCTCGACTGCTGCATGGTGGTGTCGGGCTGCTGCTTACTGCCTCTGCAGAATAGGGGCCCCTTCGCTGGCGCTTCGTCGCCGATTCTTCGCTCGGCTTGTTCTCGCCTCTCGCTGCTGCTGCTGTTTGGACAAGTGGAGTGCTGCGAGTGCTTCCCCAGAAGTGGAAACGCTGCCTTCTTATACCCGCACGACTCGGCTGCCTCGCCAGCTGACCTATATGAAGTCATTTCCATTGACATGGTAAGGAAGCCGCGACAACGCCTCTTCCACACACACACACACACACACACACGCCGCCAGAGAAGGTGTGCGTGGTGAGGAGGTGCAGCTAAGAGAAGTAAAAGAAGTGTAGTATGATGAACCAACTGGCTTCCCTCTTTGACTTTCTCCCTCCCAAGCCCCCTCCCTTCTCGGGATCACTGCACTGTTGTCCCTGGAGCCAAAAAAATCTACCGGCGAAGGAAAGAGAGTGGCGCTGAGAGTAGGCTCCTCCGGTGCCTGCGCGATGCCCGGCTGGCGGTAGTGCGAATCGTCGGGACCCCTCCTTCTTTCGCCCGCCGCCCCAAAACTTCTTCCCGCACCGACAACTCGAAATAGCATCCGCACGGTGGTCCACATATGCAAGCGCTGCGGCCACCGATCGCCGCCGCGAAGCGCGAGGGCGAGGTCCACACAAAAGCAGCAGCAGCGGCGTCGGCGAAAAACGCTTCCTGCTCGCTGCCGCTGGTCGGTCGGACGCCCTTGGTCCGCCTTTCCTGTGCGCCGTTTCCCGCCACCGGCGGCGGTCACGGAAAACAGCTCACCGCCCGCTACATCCACGGGCGAAATGATGAGGGCCTGGAAATGGACAACGACGCTCGCAGCACCCCCTTCTCCCCCAAACGTTTTTTTTTTTTTTTTTACGCTTTCCCGGCACGCTGGCGGCTGGAAAAGACGTTTTCCTTTGCCGCCGTACCGTCCACTTTCATTGCCGGCCAGGCCCGGCGGGGGAAACGTGCCGGCAGCAGCCCGGAGCAGCAGGAAAGAACAGAAAGAGCGAACGCCCGGCGGAGACGATCGACCTCCCTCTCGCCTTCCCCGCCCCCCTCCCCCCGTTCTCCGGAGCCTGGAGAGGAACAGCTGCGGGCTCTATCCGGAGGCTGCTTCCTATCAGCCAACGAAGGGAAGGGTGTTATACGCGCGCGCGGCCGAAAAAGAAGGTCAGCTTTCTTCTTCTTCTCCTGTACGAACAACGCATCAGTTGTAGGACAGACAAAAAAAGAAAAGTCGGAAGACGGGCATAGAAGCGGGACTTATAGTACGTGTCGCATATACCCGTCGATCGGTCCGGCAGGACGACGTGTGTCGGCAACGCGTGCTGCCGCGCCAGCCGAGCGCGGGAGTCGAGCATCCCCTCTCCCTTCCCCGCCTCCCACTGCGCCGCTGTTCTCCTCCTCACTGCTCGGTGGCAGCGCCGAGCGTGTTTGTAGAAGAAAATGGATCACGGCTCTCTAGGGTTGAGAGCGCGCTCGCGTACGTGCATGCATGTGTGTATATATTTATATATATCTCCACCTACCTAGGAAGTGAGAGTAAGGTAACGGGAGTCAGAAATAAACTTGGCACGGGCCCCCTTTAATCGCTGGCCGCACTGCCTCCGAAAAGGGGAGACAGACGGTGTGCAGCGGGAGCCCAGGCGAAAAGCCGGGGTATTGAGTCTGCAGGCTGCGTGCCGGCGCCGTGCCGCTTATTAGGAAGCCGTTGTTTGCGAGCGGCAGATGCCGCTTCCTCGAGACGCCTTCCTTACCGCCGCCCTTTGTTTCCTCTTCACCCGTGCCACCGTGCCAGGCGGCACAATCTAGAACCTTCTCCGGTCATCGCGGAGAGACATCGCACACGCGCCTGTAAGCGCGCCGGAACGCGACTATGCAGCGAGGAAACAACGCAAGGAAAATGCAGCGCACACTTGTCACAGTTTGCCTCTGTGCGCGTGTACCCGCGCACCGCTCTGACGCGTGCGTACTTAAGCGGGCACGCACGCAAATAAACATAGCGAAGTTGGAGCTGGCATTCCTTGCTTTCTCGTATCCTTGGCCTTCAGACGCCGGCGCCTGCCGACGCAGCGATAGCGAGCGGAGATTCGTCGTTCGGTGATTGTCTTCTCTTGGTTTTCGCATTCTTTTCTTTCTCTCTACCAAGCGTGGCTAAACCTGAAAGTGCAGCCAAGACAAGGCCACGGTCATCGGCGCACGAGCTCCGCATCCGCAAGGCGGCACCACCATCGCCCGGCGAGCAGCGCTGCCACACTGCAGGTCACGTGGGGTTCCGGTAGAATGAGAAGTGGCAAACGGATTGTCTGGTCAACTATACCTGCCTAGGTGTCTCAAGGTGATTGTCAGAGCGTCGATCGCTTCTCGTGAGACGCAAGCTTCATATCAGAGAAATGGGTTGTTCTGTTTGCGGTGACTACGAAACGTGGCACAAATGGCGTTCGGTGCCTGAAGCTGAACCTGCGTGTTCCACGCACGTGGATACCTGTGGCGCTTGAGAACGTCCGGCTCGAGGTAAGTAAAGCATGCATGCATGGTTGATGTGCTTCATTATGCATCGTGTCGCATGTGATGCATTGGGTATGTCGTCCTTCCTCATTTGACAATTAGCTTTCACAGAACACTCAGCTGTTAATTCAAGCTTGAAATTCTTCCGATTGTAAAGCCGGGGGTTGATGCTAAATGCAAGAACTGTGGATGGTGTCACTGTTTGCCGTCGGTTGCGTCATATATCATTGAAGAATACATTGTGTGTAGTTAGACTCTAGCGCGTACCTGCTGATATCGTTCTGTGATATTCCAAATAGTATCATAGATATGTTCCAAACAACATAATATCGCTTATTTTTAAAGAATTGCCACAGTATGTACCCTTATGTCGCTAGGTAACTTTTTAAGCCGTAAGTACGACGCTAAGGTTAGGGCAACTGGAAAACCACCACCGGTTATAATTGAACGCACTGCTTCCGAAGAGTGAACATACATTTTCCATTGCTTCACAACTTGAACACTATGCATGGATGACTCCGTAATCCTCGTGTTGGCAATAAAATTGTGTCTGCCTCGTCTGTGCTCGTTACGTTGTAGTGCTATTCTCTGCATGTGACGTAGACGTGATTACTGTGATGATGACATCGTCCTATCGTCGTCTCTTCTGTTCAGAAACACTTATTCTGTAGCACGCGTCCTGCAAAGTTGCGAGCTGTAACTGACTAGTCGAAAACTGTCCCCTTATACGTTCATTTTGTTTAGATTGTGCGCTAATACGCTACACTGCAAACATGGTTACAGCTGCGAGCTAGATGCTAGTAAGAGCATTTGTTTTCCAGCTTAAGAAATTTCTTTAGTTACCATTAACGATGGACTGTCGACAAGTATGCCAAAGTCAAATTAACATCGCTGATGTAAAGCCAATGCAGAAGGATGATGTTAAACACATAATGTAGTAAGAACTTATAATTACAGAGCAATTATATATCGATTTAATGAACAGTCATTCACATAGCCTTTTTTTTAATAAAGATTACTCGCTGACTTTTTCAAAGCACATTATCAAATTCGTCATTCGCTGCAAGCATTAGAAGAAAGGAAAACGAAGTTCTCGCCATTGATAACCGAACGTAGCGCGTGTAACATCCGGTCAAGCTCGGCAGTGGCTTCACCAAAGGGTGCAATTGCGTAGAACTGAACGAAGCGGCACTAAGTGTTCAAATCTTGCAATTTGCTCGAGGTACAACGTCAGACTTTTTTTTTCCTTCCCAATGCTGGACTGTGCCGGCAAAAACAAGGCACGTACGCACATGTGTGCACCATGGCTAGAGGAGTGATTTTCTCTTTGCACTACGCCAAAACAATGCGTAATCTAGCTGTGCAAGGCAACGGAACGAAACTGCGGATGCATAAGGACCCATCATATCGCAGTGGTGATCGAACTTATTTAACTTCGGCGCCTCTCGTTTTCTGGACCGGGTTGCAAGACCCCAATCAGTGATTCTAATTTTCAAGTTTGTCGTCATTGGCCTAGAACAAGCGAGCGAATCTTGATACAAATAGATCTACACTCATCTAACGCTTCCTTGTAACATACATCTATGAGTATTGTATCGACGAGCTACATTCCCCATTACCACCAAGAGCGCGCGTATAGGAACACAATGTGACGTTGTAGGAAGCTGTGAGCCGCAACATTATATTCACAAGCTTAGGGCTAGCCTTAAGCGGGAGTTTATCATCTTTAAGACGATGAGTGAACATAAATGCATGCCAGTGGTATTTAACTAGAGTCATCCACTCATAATGAGGAGGCGAAGGTGGATGGAGCTTTATTATTGCAGAAACCGTTGCGCGGTTTATTCCTGGGTGGTTCCCTCTGACAGGGCTCCACTGGCGATCGCGGCTCACCGGGCCTGGTCGAGGGTCGCCAGTTGGCTTCTCAGGTCCAGTTCGGAGAGTCTCGTCTCCCAAGACCACTTAGTGAGTGTGTGTGCTGCGACTCGTGGCGAAATTGCGTCGCCCGGACGGTCGGTGCATTCGTGTGTAATGTGCGCGAGTGTCGCTGTGTGGTTGCTACACCAGGGACATGTCCGGGACGTATATCTGTCTGGGGAGATTGCGTGTAGACGAGACAAGTGTGGGTATGTGTTTGTTTGCGGGCGGCGCCAGTCCCTTGCCTGCAGTTTATTGAGAGCTTTGTGTGGGGGAGCTTATTGTGTTCTTTCGAGACGTTGGTCCTGCAGTATTTGTTGACTTGTGGTTAATAACTTGTGGGTCGCTCGTCGATCTGTCGGGGGCTGAAGAACGGTGTGGTCTGCCGCTCGGCTAGTGAGACCTCGAGCTGCGCAGACTGCCTCATTGTTGCCCCGCAGGCCTTCGTGCCCGGGGCACCAGACGATACCGTGGGTCCATTCTAGTGAGCGGCCCAGGATTCGAATGGCCTGTATAGGGAGTGTTTCATTCATGTATAAACGAAACACCGCTTGTGAGTCCGTAAGGACGCGGGCAGACCTTCGCTTGCTCTCGGCGTCGCAAAGTGCGAGAGCAATCGCTGCTGCTTCTGCTGCTGCGCTGCATGTGGCGCGGATGGAGGCAGTGACTACCAGGTTACGGCGATTCTGCATTTGGGCCCACGACGTGGCGACGAGAAATACGGGCTAACGTCCGTGTAGTATTTATCTGCGTCTCTGAAACAGCGTTTGTGCAACATGCGGGCACGCGCTGCTCTCCTCTCTTGATTGTGCGTGGGGTGCATGTTCTTGGTGATACGGTCTACTACAATGTTCTGTGTAATGTGGTTAGGCAGGAGTTGTGTTTCTTCTTTGTAGTACAGGGGTGTCAGCGGGTACCCTAGCTGTTGAAGAAGATGTCTTCCCTGTTGTGTCTTGTTGAGGCGCTCCCTCTGCGCTATGAGCGTGGCACTTGCTAGCTCCTCAAAGGTGTTGTATACCACTAGCGCCAGTAATTTCTTTGTGCTGGTGCTTGACGGTAGCTATAAGGCCGTTTTGTACGCCGCTCTTATAGGAGTTTCCATGCGCTCGGTCTCGCTTTTGCGCTTGACTTGATACGGGAGTGCGTACGTGGCATGGCTCATGACGAGGGCTTATACCAGTCTTGAGGTTTCGTCCTCTGGGAAACCATCTTTGCGGCGCGCTACTCTGGCGATGAGTGATGCGATGCTTCGCATAACGTGATTTAATTTCTCTGAGGCTAACTTTATGCCGTTGTTCTCCTGTACGTGCATACCTATAGTAAGCGTGTTGTCGGTACGCGTTTTATATGTTGCCTGGCAATCTCGAGATGCATTGGCGGTGCTCGATGTTTCTTAGCTTACTGGGGCCGGACTTGAAGGTACTCCGACTTGTTTGGGGCACATCTCATTCCTGCTGTGGTGAGGTATGACTCGATGTGTCCGATAGCTGTCAGTAATGTGTTTTCTTTGTCACCGTATGAACCATTGGTTGCCCATAGGGTAATATCGTCGGCATAGAAGGCAAATCCAAGTTTCGGGATGTTTCCCAGTTGTAATGCAAGTTTTCTAAGTCCGATGTTGAAGAGGAAAGGAGATATTATTGATCCTTGCAGGATACCCTTCTGCGGTAGATCATATATGTCTGATTGTATGCCTGCTATGCCGATGCGGGCTTTGCGGTGACTGCAGAAAAGGCACGGTATACTGATATACTCGCTCTCCGCATCCTATGGCGGCGAGGCCATATAGGATGGTTTCGTGTGATGTTTGAAATCCTAAGTCTAAGCTCGCTATTTAACTTGTGTTTGCGCCGTCTTCTTGTAATTACTGTACCTAGTACAGTAATTAGTGTGTATTCGCTGCGCTCTATCGCTTCTAGGAGCTTGGTGCCCTTGGTGTCTGCTTTTTAGTAGCCACACGTGTTGTGCTTTGCATTGAAATCCCCGGTTATAATTAGTCGATCGCGGTGTTCCAGCGTTCCCTGTAGGTCCCGGAATCATGATGCAAAGTCAGCCTTTTTGCGCGGAGGGCGGCACTGTACACGTTGCATACAACTTGTTTTGGCCTCCCCTTCTTGACAGGCCATATCGTGATGATTAGATATGGGATTTCCTTACCGGGGAGTACTGTCAGAGTTGCTGCCAAATCTTTGCGGACGAGCGTGCCCACCTTAGGGTAGCTGGGGTCGTACTGTACTTTATACCCCTAATTGGCTTCGCTTGCTCTCCCGCCTCTTGCAGGCAGATAATGTCCGGAGGGACTAGCGCCGCCTGTACGTATAGCGAGAGGAATGCGTGCTTGCTTTTACTGTACCTACAATTCCAGGACCAGATCGTGATGCTTTCGCTTTCCATTTGAGTTTTATGGGCCATGATGGACTCAGACGGTATTGTGCTGTCTGTGTCGGAAGTTAACATGCTACCATCCTCGGCCTGAGAGCGTCTTTTACTACTTTTCCGTTTACGATTGGGTTCCAATTGGTTAGGAATTCGTTAACGTATTTCTTTATTTCTCGAAATTCCGCAAAAGACTGTTGGAAAGTGTTGCTGTATGTGTTGTATTATTTCTCATTGTGATTATTGTAGTGCTTGTTGCAATTGGTCTTGGGTTACCAGGTTGCTCTCAGACGGTGAGTGCGCCTGAGGCTGCTTTGGCGGTGTTGTTTGGGGGAAGGGGGGCAGTGGTGTTTGTAGTGGTGGATGCCCGGTGAGAGTGCTTAGTTGTGGTAATTGAGATTGTGGCGATCGCTCACGGGTCACAGCCTGCGCCAATCAAGCATGGCCACTCGTTGCATTAAAGTTTCGATTTTGTGCTCGTAGCTGGTTAGACGCTGTTTTTGCTGCCTATTTGCCTCAATGACTCTCTGGTATTCCGGACCTTGTGTGATCGGTGTGGATGCATTTCGTCGCTTGGGAGAGACTGCTTCCGCCCAGCTTACCTCGTGTGATGGCTTCCGCTTCCTTGCCGGAGGCGGTGGGTTCCTTTTGGGTGTTGGTGGTGCCCGATGCTCGCGGCTCGCTGACCGGGAGCGGGAGCGTTGCTCGGTATTGACCGGCACGCCGCGAGTGTCCGCCCTGTAGGTCTCTTCTTCGTTTTCCGAGACGAACCATCGTGGAGCTCTCGGCTTCATCGGAGCTAACGATGGTGTGGGTCGGGGTCGAACCGGTTTGAGTCGCTGCTTGCACGAGTGGTCACCGGTTGGGAGAGCCTCCCCGCACGAGGCATAGTTTATCTCGCATTTGTGTCCATCGGTTGGATTAAGCAGTCAGCACAATCTCCAGATGGGTCTGTCCGGGTTTGGGCCCACGTCGGTACGGTTGCCCTTTTCCCTGCAGATCTTGCAGACTTGGAGCATCAGTCTAAATTGGTAGCAACGAAGTTCACCTCCATAGTAGTACACAAATCGTGGTAGATGGGGACCAATAAAGATCAGAGCTGCACTTTGAGTGGCACCGATCATGCAGGGTGTAAGGATTTCCACGCCTTGTGTGCTCACTCTGAGGTGGGTCATGAGGGTTTCGGTGGTTGTGCGCAACGATATTCCATGTACCACTTCCCTAAGGGTGCCCTCTCCTTGGGCGGTGTATGCGCACACTGCATGACTTCTGCCCTTAAGTGTTAAGGTGTGGATGTGTCGTGCTCTTTCGGCGACACTTCGTACTGGGTCGATAGGATGGCTATGTTGGATCCCGGGTTGATTCTCAGAATGAATTTGTCGTCCGTAAACTCGTTGTGGCACGCGTCGATGATCGCTCGTGCGAGTGTATGAGTGAGCACGTTTCTTATAGGTAGTCCTTGATTTGGACAAATGGTTATTTTGTAGTCATTTTTCGGAAGCGGTGGAGGTCTAGCGACTCTCCGCGTTGTTGATGATATGTTAGTGGTGGTTGCAGGGTCCATGGGCTTTACACTATCGCGTCGTCTCTCCAAGGCTTCTTGCTTGAGTTGCTTTTGTGTTCGTACTGATTTCCAGTTAATATCTTCTCTCACGGTGTTATGGTACAGAGTCCCTTGGCTAACCGGTCCGATAGTCTGGTCCATGCGTTCTTCTCCGGGTCCTCCGGAAGTTGTATGGAGGGGGTCAACGATCGTAGTTGCTTCGCTCCCCATGGTTAGGCCAAGTGCCGCCGCGGGAGTCCCCGTCGGCGAGGCAAGCGGCTGCCGCCGCCGGTAAGGGTTAGCGGCTCACCGGTGTCAGAGTTGGCAGACGTAGCAGTAGAGATGAACTTGGGACGACAGGGCTAGGCGAGCAGGATTTAATTGCAGGATTTGCATTTAAAACAGGACATACATTGACAGACTAGCGCGACTCCCATATGGAGCCCGCAAAACTAACATACAGCAAACAGTTTACGAGCACACAGCTCACTAGTTCATTTCTAGTATGACAGAGCACTCAGCTCCCGACAATGATCACGACACGAGCACACCCTAGCAGCCGGCAAACGCTGCTTATAAGCTCTCCGCTTGACGTCATAGTTCGACGTCATCGTTCGGACGTGGACGGAGCACGAATGGTCGGGAAGGTTCGTCCAAGCATTGTAAACTTGCCGCCGCCCCACACTATCGTTTACGCCCACACACACGCAAACACACAGGTGCGAACCCATACACACAAAGGCTCCGGAGTCGACGACCGAGGGCTTCGTAGAACCGTGCTCCGTCTCGGGTGGTGCGGCCAAGTACCAATTTCCTGAGTTGATCGCGCGCCACGTGGCTGCCGGTCATCCGCAGTTCTCGGTACCGCCCAGCTTTCAGTGCCGACGTCAGAGGGCTTCGTAGAACTGCTCCGTCTCGGGTGGTGCGGCCAAGTACCAATTTCCGGAGTTGATCGCGCGCCACGTGGCTGCCTGCCGACCGCAGCTCTCGGAAGGGCGCTTCGACTGGTGGGCTTGGAACACGTGCAGCGGGCTGAAAGCTGGCACGTTGCCACCCCGTATGGCCATTCTTAACAGCTCCTCCATGGCCCGGAAAATCTCGCCTGGCCAGTGCAGGCAACCGCTGGGCAGGAAGAGAATGGCTGGCGAGCAAGACGATGGCTTTGCTCTCTGCAACCCCTGCGTACTTGGAATGCCTTCAACCATCTTACAACAACTGGCACAGAAGAGTCGACCCGGCAACACAATACCGCTCAGCGTTCAAACGCCCGGAATTAGCTGCTAACCCACCAGGCCTCCTATCACAATTTCCATGCAAGTCACTCAACTGGGAATCCCAAATTTTGCCCCAAAATTTCGTGCCGCCAAAGCGAGCGTTCACGTTCCTCCGGAGTTCGACCAAACCCGACCGTCGCGCTGCACAAGAGTAAAGGTTTACGCAGAATTAAACCGAAGCCTTTCAAACACCAATACTCAATCATAACTTCAGCAGCCTAACTTCGCGAACAGCCTGTTCCTACCCTATCACAGTGGCGTACTTATCTCATGTACTGCTGCCACTGAACCGTCTGGCCAACTCCACAGGTACGTCATCACAGACGCGCTAAGTTTGAGGTCCCTATTCCGAACACGTGCTTGCATCATACAAAGTTTTCATCACGCTGACTCACATTTGTTCCTTTAGTCCACACAGGACACGTTCCTTAAATAAACAACCAAATTTGCGTAACTTACACAACACAGAGGAATCTTCGAACAAATGTGTCTTCTAATAACTAGCTCTTCGCACGCGTACTAGAGAAGTCAGAATACGGCTGCCTTCGACTCACCCGAGCAACCCAGTCATAAACGTTCTGCTTCCTTCCGTCCACACAGGACACGCGCTATTGGACCTAAGAGCTCTTCTCAGTGCAAATCACGCACTTACTGAAAATCTACGCGCTTAACCTTAGAAAAATCAAAAACACCTAAAAAGAAAGAAGGTTAAATAACACACACGCGCGTTACGATAGGCCTCTCAACGATAACCTTGACCTACAGGTTACTCACACACACACAAAAAAGAAAGCCTATGTACTCAGTAATGAGCATCTCGCGAGACTACAGGTTTACATAAAACGCATCTTTCAAATCTCGGAGCTTCTCTAACGAAAACACAAACAAAGCTCAAACCTTACACATTGAAAGAAATCCCAGTCTCAGTTCGCGAAAATTTGCAAATGTTCAAAAATAAAACAAAACAACACTGCTACGGAAGCTCTTGGCCTCCCGTTCCCGATTACTTCCGACTGACTCATACTTTCAGCCGAACCCGAGGTGGCCGCGGTTTAAAAGCTACTCTGGCTACGGAGGAACAACAAAAGGGCTGACTCACTATCAGCTCCCCCAAGACGTTACGGTCTCCTGCCAATTTGCGTCCTCGCGCCCCGCTTTCAACATGACCTCGACTGACCGCGTCGCTACTCCCCACCTGGTCTCGTCTTGCCACCTTGCGCTTCTTTGTACTGCACGCTGAGCTTCGAAGAGAACGACGGAACGACGAGGAATTTGACTGCCGTGTGCCCTTTGTCCGCGTCCGTGCAGAACAAGCTTCTCGGTCCCCCTTTGACCGGTGGCTCGAACGTTTTCGATGCGTCAACATCGTCAGTGACGACCGCACCTTTTCCCTCGCGCCCTGCCCTCTTGGGTCTCTCGCCATCTTTGGCGGCGCTACATTAGTTACCGTCTTTCGGTCTTTACCGCGCTTCTTTTTACGGCGCTTTCTCTTCGCACTCACTTTCATGTCGCCTTCTCGTGCCTCGTGCTGGCCGGTACACATTTCGTCGGCCCGCATCGGTCTCTTACCCGCACAGTCTGAGTGATTTACATTTAAATCTTCTCTCACTTTGTCTCGACTGGCGGACAGCCCAACCGACTCTGGAACAATGCAGCAGGCTTTACTCGAGTTAGACAACTCGCACTCTTGCGAACTGCCCTCTACTACATTGCCCAGCTCACGCTGTGCATCTGCACACAGCCCGTCGGTATCGATCGCTGTCTCACGCGCACAGTCCGAATGATTAACAACTGAATCATCCCTATCTAGGCTATCTAGACAGGCGGAGAGCCGCACCGATCCCTGAACAATGCAGTTCTCTCGTGAGCTACGGAGCTCGCCACCCCGAGAACTATTCTCAACTGCATCGTCCAGCTGGCACATTACTTCTGCACGCAGATCTGACTCGACATGGGTACTCGCGTCTGTCAAGTTCGTAGTATTCTGTACCTCGCTAACGACCTCGCTACCAGGAGATGCGACGCACACGCGCGGTAACTGTGCCAATTTGTTCGCAGCTGGCCTAGCTGTCTCTACAGTCCTCTGTTGGCACAGCACCTCGTCGCTCTCACTCTGGCCTTTAACGGCCTCTGTTGTCACTAAGGCATCGTTAGCTGCTAGCACTTCGAGTTCACTTGTGAACGTGCTGCTACTCTCACGGGTACTACTACTTCTCTCGGCTTTCGACTGAAATCTGCTGACTATTTCCTGCCACTTTCGCTGCGTCCAGCCTACAGATTTCTCAAGCCGCTGTTGACTTCGCTCGATTAACCGCTCAAAACCTTGAAACTCATTGTTCAATGCATCAATGTACTGCCTCGTTACTTCTGTTAGGCCTTCTTCCTGTGTAATGCTTTTCAGTTTCTGCCTTGCTTTTTCCTGTTCTTGCTTAAGGTCTTCCAGTTCTTGCCTAATTGCTTCCTGTTCCCGCTTTTTGCTTAGAATTCGTTTGCCCATTTGTTCTATGAATTTCAAATCATTCTCACTTTCGAGAATTGTCTTACGAATTTCTGATTCCTTCAAGTTCTCATCTACGTTTACCCCGATCTCCTCACACAACCACAACAGGTCAGCTCTCGTCAAACACATTAGGACCATGGTCGCTACTTTTAAGCTTTGGCTCTGCTGTCACACAATACTTGTTGCGATACCCACGCAAATCAAAATACAAGTAAAAGATCCCAGCGAATCAAATCCAAAAACACAGTGAAATTGAAGCCTGGTAAATCTTACAGCCAAAACGAAACGCTTACCCACTGAAGCAGCACCATATCACCAGTCCTTCCCCGCCGTATCCAGTCAGTTGCAAGAGGTGGTCAATCTCAAGTCGCCTCCAACTTGATCAGGATGTCGGTCGGTCACCATGTGCCAACGTCCGTCAGCTGCCGTTGCTGTCTCCGAGTCGTAGGCCGATTTACGAGCTGCAGGCCGATCCCTCCGCTGCCATTCAGTTGTAAGATTTGGCAGACGTAGCTGTAGAGATGAACTTGGGACGACAGGGCTAGGCGAGCAGGATTTAATTGCAGGATTTACATTTAAAGCATGACATACCTTGGCAGTCTTGGGCGACTCCCATATGGAGCCCGCAAAACTAACATACAGCAAACAGTTTACGAGCACACAGCTCACTAGTACATTTCCAGTATGACAGAGCACTCAGCTCCCGACAACGAGCACGACACGAGCACACCCTAGCAGCCGGCAAACGCTGCTTATAAGCTCTCCGCTTGACGTCATAGTTCGACGTCATCGTTCGGACGTGGACGGAGCACGAATGGTCGGGAAGGTTCGTCCAAGCATTGTAAACTTGCCGCCGCCCCACACTATCGTTTACGCCCACACACACGCAAACACACAGGTGCGAACCCATACACACAAAGGCTCCGGAGTCGACGACCGAGGGCTTCGTAGAACCGTGCTCCGTCTCGGGTGGTGCGGCCAAGTACCAATTTCCTGAGTTGATCGCGCGCCACGTGGCTGCCGGTCATCCGCAGTTCTCGGTACCGCCCAGCTTTCAGTGCCGACGTCAGAGGGCTTCGTAGAACTGCTCCGTCTCGGGTGGTGCGGCCAAGTACCAATTTCCGGAGTTGATCGCGCGCCACGTGGCTGCCTGCCGACCGCAGCTCTCGGAAGGGCGCTTCGACTGGTGGGCTTGGAACACGTGCAGCGGGCTGAAAGCTAGCACGTTGCCACCCCGTATGGCCATTCTTAACACCGGTGGTGATGAAACCTTCAAGAATCCTCCTGGGGTCGCTGCGGTGAACTTATATTGAACGTTACCCATATCGGTTCACCGCAGCGAACGTTTCGTCCTGTATCACCTCGCGCCGATAATTCAGGGCCGGATTAAGAAAAACGGGGGCCCTGGGCTAACGCGCATGCACGCCCCCTTTCCCTATACTGACCCCCCCCTGTCGCCTGCTACGCTACTGGAAGTATGTCATGTCTCATTTTAATTCCACCAAATGAAAAAGAACGAAGTGCGATCAACGGGATTAATATTATTCTTATTATTATAAGGAAAACAACAAAACTTGCTTTAAACGCGTGCTGTTGTAAGCACCAACACATATGTTCCCTTTGTGATTAATCTGCATTCTGTTTTCAGCAAAATGTAAGCTTTAAGGAAAAGTTTAGTGCACTCAAGAAGAACAAGAACGTAGTAAAGACAACACAGCTCACATGTCGATCCTTCTGCAGCTAGGCTTTGTTTGCATCACTAAGTTTAATCCCGTGAGAAAACGCATGGTTGTATCCAGAAGATTCTTTCTTAAAATTCAAGCATCAGACTGCAGTAATCGTTATACACGTTACTCTATAAATATGCAATAGATATATACAATACTTAAGGTAATAGAAACACCATAAAAATGCACTAGAATACAGATGAAAATTACCACCTGTAATTAAAAAACATTTGAAAATATTTTCGTCAAAGAAGGCAAGCAAGGAAGACACCAAATATACGTGGCACTATCAAAAACAACAAAAATACAGTTCTTTATAAGCACGCTAAATATCACAAGAAGAACAAACAAGAGACGAGCAACAAAGACTTGCGTATCTTGAATTACACTGCTCAGCGTTTCATTGGCAACGTGGAGGCTGAGAGGTGACACAACTTATTGGAACTATTCATGTATAGCGCAAACAGTCCTCTTTTAATATGGCATCTTTCGCGCCTTCGCTTTGGCGAAATGAGATATAGTCTGTTCGAAGGAGAGATCGCGGAGGAGGTCACTTTCAATGAACATCATAGCAAGCGAGTTCACCTTGTCGCCAAAGAGGCTCGAACGAAAGTGATTTTTGATCATCGACAACTTGAAAAACGATCGTTCGGTCTCACAGTTTGCCATGGGTATGCTTAAGTACATTCACAAAGCAATAGAAAGGTTCGGAAACACATCACTAAGCTTTCTTTCGTGCAGCAACTTCATTATTCCCAGGGGACTCGTGTCCTGGCACACAGAGTGGTGCGGAAAGTTCCCAAACTAAATGATTTCAGCGGAAAATGCTGGCTCCAAATTATTTTTGTAGGTTTTCACCAACTTCTCAGCCTGCTGTGCCAGAGAGGTCTCGCTCCCAACTTCTGTCAGGAATTTTAAGAATCGGAACCTTTCGCAGAGTTCAGTGTAGGCAGTCTTTCGCACTCGCCAAGCAGAGCCTAGACTGTGAAGTACAACATTGTAGGTCTCTACGATAAACTTTTTCTACCTTGTAGCGCACTATCGCTTTTGCCGTTCGGAAGCTTACTCAAAACGATGGGCTTGCCCTCATCCTGATAACATTGATTGGTACTTAGCGTGCGTGCTCTCTCTTCGAAGGTATCAAAGAGAGGTCGCAAAGAATTAAAGCTTTCTAGAGAGCTCAGCAGGCCTACATCAGTTGAAATGTCTAGGCCTGGTTTCTGAAGTGCTACGCTCGTTTTCTCAAAGCACTCCAAGATTTCACCCCAGAAAATCGCCATGAATGCAGTCTCTAGTTTTGTCATTTTCTTGAATAGAGAGTGCGCTTCGTTTCTAGTGCCACCGCTTTCTTCCTCGTTCTTTGATATAGCTTCAATTTTTCAGAATCGCCTTACATGATTCAGCGTGTCTGGACCACCGCTTCTCAGAGAAACTTTTCAAAACAAGCTGCTGGCCAGTTCCGCCCATGCTGTCCAAAGGATACCTCCATCACTTAGGTGAGGCAGCAAAGAGCACATACAGTCTCTGAATTACAGTGAAAAATTTGACTGCCTCAAAGCAACTGTCAACTCTACACGCGCCTGTTAAGTTCATTGAATGACCAGCACACGGGACGTAGACTGCCAATTCATTCAGGTGTTTGATTTGAGCTTGCAGTCCTTTGTATTTTCTTGACATATTACTCGCATTATCGTAAGCTTGGCCCTTACAATCATCAATTGAGATGCCATTGGTCGTCAATAGGGACATCACGGTATCGAAAAGATACAAGCCGGTATGCGATTCAATTGGAACAAATCCAAGAAAGCGTTCGTACACTTTCCCATTTAAATAGTATCGTAAAACAACTGACAGCTGATAACGTGAGTGAGGTCTGGAGTCGAACCAACAATTAAAGAAGTATTTTGCGCGTTTCACTTCGTCAACGAGGCGTCCCTTGACAGCCTTTGCCATATGCTCGATAAATTCATCACAAATGGTTTTTGGCAGATACGATGGGTGAACTTTTCCTTTGTTCTCGTAGCGTTTTATGTGCTCCTCTAGAAATAGATCAAACTTGGCAATGGCCTCAAGCACTCCCATGTAATTGCCATTTCTCGGTGAACCAAAAATCTCCTCACTGCCCCTAAACGCTAGGTTGCGCTCAGCTAGAAGCCTAACTATAATGACTACGCGCTTCACCTCTGTCCAGTAAGCGGTCTCAGTGACAAGGTGCTTAACCAGCTCCTTGTCAATTGTGCTGCTCGAGTTAGAGTGGGCGAGCCATGCTACCACGTAGTTCCGGTGCTCGACGATATTTTCATGTGTGCAAACCTTTTCTTCTGCTCTTTTCCAATCAGAAAAGCCGTGCGTGGTGTAAGCACTGGGGTTGCTTAAAATCGAAAATATTTTGCACCTGAAACAGTAAACAGAACCTTTACACTCCGAGTACATTAACTAGTGTCGCTCGTACGCCTCCCCATTTACAGCCTTTCGCACGAAAAGATGAGGTGACATATAGGGTTTCTGAGCTTTGCATAGCCTTTCGGAAGACGGAAAATTTTCTGCCCGATTTTGAAGATACAATGGCCCTTTCTCAAGGCATACACACCGAAAGCTGCCAGTAATAACGTCCGGCCACTTAGCAGGGTCACTTCGGAGAATCTCGCAACGTACCTGTTGCTGCGGGGGTGTCTGTGCTTCTCTGTTGCCGCAACGAGAAGCCGTCTCATTCGTCCTCTCGAGGCACACTTTGTGGGTGGGAACATGATTATTTGAAGCCAAACTAACAGGAAACAAGTGAGTCGGTTCTTGGAGTGTTGTTTCCTGGCACTCGTCAGTAGAAGGAGGCTCATCGGGGAGGTTTGGCACCTGTTGATCAGCAGTAGTAGAAATCGGGCGTGGCTGACCGGACACCTGGAGCTCTGTGGCAGGGGCCCGGCCGAGTAGCATAGATGTTGCTGACTTAGGAACAGGACAGGGCTCGGTTAGCGTCGGTTGCTCAGAAATATGGACGACCGAGGTTGGCACCGTTTTCACAGGATCCAGAAAACCAAGCTGAGTCAAACCTTGCTTCTTGCCAGGACACCGTGGTGATGGAGTTGGCAAGTCCTCCACAGAAGCACACTCGGTACTACTGGGAGTTTGACACGGACTCTGGGTAGAGCGATCATACAGCTCCGCGGAAGCTGTATTCAGTAGGTACTTTGTCATCTTTGGTAGCTTCTTTTCACGCTCTTCTCTTTCTAACTGCGTCTTTCGTTTAAGCGCACCACTTTGATGCTTCCGACCGAGCATTTTCGCATAAATGGATGCTAATTGTTAACCGGGCACTTCGTCAGTCCGACGCGACCGCAGGTGTCGAACGGTGGCCTTCCCGATGACTGGCGCGCGCTGCCTGGATGATCCGTGGCTGGCCTAGAGTGGTGCGTCCGCCGGGAGCTCCTAAGCGGGCGGGCTTATGCAAGCTTAACCGGCGGCTCGTGGCTGAATCGCAGCCCGCGATCAACTTCCTTTAATAGACGCGCGCCGCGTCTGTCTGTTACTAGCACCAAAGCAGGCGTTCACATACGCATAGAGTTCCTTGTACAAATTCCCTCCTCCGTACAAACTCACTCCTTCTCCCGTTCCGGTCTCGTCTTCCTATTGGCTAGGAGCAATCGTTTGTTCTGGGAGGTTCTCGATTTTTCTTTCGCTCTGTCGACGCCGCGTGCGAGAACGAAGGGGAGAGGGCGACTCCTGGCGGGGGCGAAGTTACGCGCTCTCCGTTGCTTCTGAGTCATCTTTTTCTACTTCTTCCTAGAAAGTTTGGCGGCCAGTCTGACCTACCTTTTCCGTCGAGCGCGCGCGAGGGTGCGCAGCCAGTAGGCAGGAATGGGCCCTGGAGACAGGCCTTTGTGTCCAGCTCTCTAACTTCCCCCTTCACTCTTCCACAACCCTAGCCCGAACAGTGAACATTCCATGCCCCACGGCACGCGGACAAAAGCACGTGTGACGTCTTCTTTCCTTTCCTGCCTAGACTCTGCCATGAGACTCATCATCATCTGCTATCAGACTCATCCTCCCCCGCCCAAATTACCATCACGGTAAAGAAAAGTCGAATGAGAGGCACTGTTGGGTATTGCAGCACATCCTTTCTATGAGAACAGCGGCGGAACTATTTGAGAGGTGGAGGGTGGCGTGGTGGTGACGAGGGGCAAGGGAGATTTAGGTCCTCATCCCACATCACATGTTTCAGGTGTTTCCCCCTTGCCCGGCCCTCCTCTCCAGACAGCACTGGACAGACGGACTGACAGGAAACCACAAAAACTCTTCCAAGCAAACGCACCTCGCTTCGCAAGAAAGAGGGCCCCGCCGGGGTGGCGAGGGATTCCTGTTCTTGCGGCTCGACAAGCTCTCCCCAAATCATCAGGCTAAACGCATGCTGTTACATTAGGCGGGGGGCACCGTCTGCTCGTTCTGGTTTTCTCGCTTCCTACATGCCACTCGAAGTTCCGTTGCCCATGGTTCCATATACTAAGCAGGTTAGAATAAATGGGCCCCCTTCGCCTACTGTTCGAGGCGAGGCCCCGGGCTGCTGCCCCTTTACCTCCCCCCCCCCCTTTAATCTAGCGCTGCGCCGATTACGTGACAAAGCTTTTATCACCAGTGTTATCACGGACAACACGGCGAACGTTTCTCACGACGGTAACTCCCTGCTGCAACAGGTTGATTTATACTAAATTGGAATTCGAGTCGGTCCAAACGATGCTTTATTGTTTATTAAACGTGCATAAAATAGGGTTGCTTTAATACTGCTGCCTGACGAGAATGGGTGCGTGTGACCTGTTCGCTTTTTTATGCGACCGGGCAGGCTGTGCGTTTTTGTAGCTTTGCACGTTGCAGAAGCGTGAGGGCATTGTCTCGAAGCCACAAGGTTGACGGTTCGAAGAGCCTTCGCGCTCCATGTTCATTTAAACTACAGTTTTCATCCCCCCCCCCCATCTCGGCACTTTCCTCTGCTTTTCCTTTTGCTACCATTCGCCTTCACAGCCCAATGCTGAGTACCAGATCAGAACTTTCATTCAGGCCACTTTCTCAGCTTTGGTATCACACAAGTGTTTTTCTCTCACACTTGCGGTAATCTGATAGCGTGCCAGTGAAGTTCAACGTTCTTTTTTGAGGGGGACTATATGCACGGGTCATGCGATGTGTTCAAAAGGGATGCGTGGTTTGACACCAAGACAGCTAATGGATAGTTATAGACGTCGGTTAACCTCCCTGCCTTTCCTTATCTCATTCTCTCTCTCTCTCTATCTGTAGACGTCGGGGGTGGGGGAGCCGCGGTTTACGGAGAGCGCATAAGCGGGCTGACTGTGTGAGTTGCAATTTTCCCCATTCGGTTCGCGGAAGCAGTACCGTTGGCTTTGCAGTCAGTCCCTCGCCGGTGTACCGCACCCATGCCGAGAAATTCCGCGAACGGACCAGACGTCCCAACAGGCTTGGAAGTGTAATCTTCGGGGGAGTTTGTCTTGCGAGATTGGGAGACAAGAGAGCCGTTGCACTGTAAAGGATTTGTGGCAACAGCCTTGACATATTGGAACACCGGATAGTGTCACCCTGGAGCGAGCGGCGTTGTGTGCGCACTGCGTGCACCGAAGTGTGATTGGATGAACGATGGAGTAAGGGTACTCTTGGGGATGCTTTTAGGCATTCGTCCTCCAACGTGCAGGGCTATTGGACGGGAATTCCGTGTAGATGCGGCTAACAGAAAGAAGACAAAAATTGTAATTCCATTGTAACTTTTCACTCGTAGTCTTTTGATGTTTGTGTAAATAGTTTTCATTCTATCGCTTTACTGTGCTAACTTAATAAACAGTTCACCCCTTTGCAATCAGCGCCAAAGCCTTGCCGACTGTAATGTGACTTCGCGACATCCACAAAAACTTCAAGTTTCGCTCACTGAAATTGAGGCGAGCATCAGTTCCGCCTTTGTGTCTTTCCGGCGTCACATTTCTTTTTGTCTCTATGCCCTATGGTTAGATTTCATCTTTTAGACATTGCCTTTGTGCGATCGAACAAACAGTCTTGTTTTTCTAGAGCGTAGGCGCCCGTTCCTGTGGCGTGAGCCGGCGTTGCCCTATAACCGAGCGAACGAAGACAGCGAAGGATGAAAGCGAACACAGAGCGCAGCGGAAGATGAAAGATGGCGAGAGCGGAAAGAGCGCGAGGAGGAAAGTGAATGAGGAGGCTGCAGTGGAACCATGAGGAGGAAAGCGGAGGAGGAGACTATGGAGAAAGCGTGAGAAGAAAAGCGTAGTGCCGTACAAGACGGCTTTGCGGGGAGAGTGGCTACGACATGGCGCCAGAGCAGCACGCGTTGTCTGTATGAAACCAAATCGCTGCATGAGCGGATGTCTGTCTGCCGCGGCTGCTGTGAATCGTGCCCACGCGGAACCCACGCGCATCCTCTCGCGATCTGCCGATTAGCGAAGCAATGGTGCCACGCGAGACAGATTGTGCGCGCCAGGCAATATAGTGCGAAACGACAACACGCTTACAATTGCGCTGAAATTTCGCATTAGGGAGTAGCGAAATCGTCGGTGAATATTGTGCAGATACAGGGCATTACACTTTTCGCACGACTTTTCACGCGACGGAGCTGGAGTACTCGCCAAAGAATGCTTACGCATTAAAAAGCAACGCGTGCTGTACGCGCGCTGCACTCGAGAACAATATAACCCGGGCACCTGCAGTGTCGTCCAAACAGCAGCCATGATGGAGCTCTGGGCGGCTCCTGCGCGCCTTTACACGCACATGAACACACGTTTTGTTTTCCAAGAGCTTGCGGCAGCCGCATTCCTCAAGGTGCCAGTGCCATCTACCGCACGTATTTTAACGTATTATAACGCAAAGTGAGGATAAAGAATAGCCTTTTCATTTGTTTTCTTTAAACATATATAGTGTGCTGTTTTTAGATGTTGAACTTCGACAGTAAGGAATATGAAAATATACGTCCATTTGGAACCTGCTGGCTAGCAGATGACTCAGAGCTCATCCACCGCACGTTTGTTATAGCGGTCGCACATTAGGCAGCGATGCCTGAGGGACTTATTTTGCACTTGATGCATACGCCCTCCAGCAAGAAAAAGTACGCCAGCGTACACGACAGTGGGACTGGCTGTTCATCGCGAGCTTCAGTGTCCTGTATGTTGGTGTCTACAATTCACCTTTGAATTTCTTGTTCTCTGGCACTGACAAACGTCCGTTCTTCGCTATTTACGCTCACTGTGTTTTCTTTTCAGCAAAGGTCGCAAGTAAGAAAACGCGTTTGACACTGCCTCTGCTAACTTTAGCAAGTGCGCAGCCTTTTGTTTTGTAGCCAAGAAGTCGTTTTTATTAGTGTTTACAGGTTATATAGCAACAGCGCCCTTCTTCGTGCGCGATTGTGAACATGCTTTGCTGTATGCCAGGACTGTGCGTTCACTGCACATCACCGCTTATATTTCACCGAACTTCACACCCAAAAGCCACGCCTGCGCATCGTGTTTGCAGCAATAATTCTCTCTCAATTAATTTCGAAAACTACAGGGGTATAGCACTGATTTCTCGCTGTACACCGCATTGTAAATTGAGGCTAGATGCCAATGAAAGTGTAGAACCTTATGTTTCATTTAATGCATACCAGCTTCTAAATAACACAAGCAGTTGATTAATCTGTTCTGGTTATATTTATGTACTACACACTCCTATAAGTACTAACATGTCACTACACATTTTTTGCGTATTTGACGAAATACTATATTTAAAACACCACCGTATAGAGGGCGACATTTTCAAGACTATATTTCAACGCCGATAAGTGCAATTTACAGTGCATTCCTAGTGCGAGTTACAACGTTAGTGGCCGGACGCCTGTCGTCTAGGTTTGGTTGGACCGCGCTAAGGTGGCTTCCTGCAGAGGAACTTCAGTCATGGGGAGAGAACAAAAGCGTGCTCCTGAATGAGAACAGGCGTGAGCAGAACTCGCGTATAGGCAACGCGTTCTACAAGGAGCAGGATCAATTCTCCGAAAACATCTTTTTTTCTTTGTTTAAGAATTTCGCGTTCAGCGTCCTAAAGTCGGCGCATAAGTGAGGAAACTTTATCTCTTTCCAGATTTACGGAAATAATTATCTGCCAGTTCTTCGACTTTAGAGTCATAGCAGACGCAGTAATATATTTATACACACCTGGAAATAAGCTCCGACACCTTGTTTCCCTGTTGGGCTTGAACACAGTCGACTCATCGTTGGCCTATTTTCACAGACCTGTATACCTTACGGACGACAACGTCATCTGATTTATCTACCAGCAGCGATTATGGCGGCGTTTCGTCACCATTCATTCTTTGACACAGAGTGAGCTTTCTGTGAACGCCTAGTTATATGGCTTAAATGTTAATGAAACCCAGCCAGCCCCTTTCGCATGTCACAGTACTTGTTATCTGGCTGTTTGGGGCACCTTGGCCTGCTATTCTAGATGATTCAACAAAATACAGGTGCTTCCACGTGGCTCGTGTTGTAAAAGACCGGCTGCTGAATTCATCCCTCCGCACATAATAGTGCCGCCTACCACCATTCCTTTTTACCCCTGTTATCTCACTGCACTCTAAAGGCCATCGCAGTCTTATGAAATCCTCGCTAGGGAGGGCGGGTGCATAATACGTTGTAATATGGAGGGCCGTGGCTACGCGACTGCAATCGTATTTATTGAACGTGCAAGCGAGGCCGACAGTGGAAAACATATCATCTACTCTCATCTCCACCTCCTACCCGTGATCACTCTTTCTTGATGCGCTTGTCGGTCTAGGTCCGTGACCTTCAAGCCAATCTTGGAAATCAAAGAGCAGGGCAGCTTCGCTACTGCACCCAAGCGTTCATTTCCATCGAAGCTGCAATCACCAGGTACCCAGCGAAATGTAATCGAGTGGCTACTGTTTCGAGAAGCATAGCACAACGCCCCGACGTCTTGCGCAAGCGGATATGGAGGCCGTCGTCCGAGGAAAGATGAACGGAATCACAGCGCCGGATTCTGGATTGAGGAAAGTGTACGCACTTTGGTCGTAAATGCACACCAATCAACGAGGAAAGCTACAATCATGCAGGGAGATTCGTAGATTATCTGATTGTGATGGCATAAATGAGATAATTCATAAGAACTACACTGAGAAATATAGCTATGCAGAGTGCAGAGCACTATACCGCTCTGCAAACACAGAGAGGTTAGCCATAGTTAGATGCAGCTGGCTGCTCAGGTACTAGGGAAGGACCCATAAGTAATAAAGCATAACAGAAGCCTAGACGCTGCCCCCGCGAAAAGGGCACACGCAAGACTTCGGCGCGGTTTTTAGCTTGCCTTAATTAGGATATTACCATTGACTCTGCCTTGTGCAATGCTGAACTGCTTTATGACTTAAGCAAGCTGAAAATTCACAAGCGTACTCGGCAATTTCTGCCATGATGTGTTGCCTCGGTAATGCTGCTTCGATGCCGGTAATTTAGAGGAGACGTTGAATGTGTTACCTTGCAGAATTGCAGATCAGCGATTTCAGATACGTGCAACTGAAGCATAGGACCTTTTTTAAATGACACCTTGACCCCTAAATTTTAAGGACAAGTTTCGAGCCGGGGTACGCTCTCGAATACGCGGACACATGTCCACACTGCCCCTTCTTAGATGTTCTCAAACTGTAAGCGTTGTGGGCCTGCGCAACGACCACTGTGGATGTAGAAAGGCAGAGAGGAGGAACACGGGTTGGGACTCAGGCTGCCGCCATTCGCTTCGTGGTGCGCCATGTTTTGACGCTGCGTGGCTATAGTCGGCTGCAACTTAAGTCAGGAGAGGCCCCGCCCAGATGACGGAAGCGCGGCAGCCGATTGCCTCAGCGACTTAAGAAATATTTCCGCTCAAAAAATTGTGACCACTTATAAAACGCGTATTTCTAGGTATAAATAAGATTTCCGTATCTTGATGACTGGTCTCGCTTATCTCTCGTAATGGGAATGCTACAGCACCAGCGGGATCACGAGAGAAAAATAACTCCGTGCCTTCTACAACGCTGTGCGTCGTCTTGTTACCTCTCAACACGGCTGAGGGCATTAATTAGACGTATGCCAGGAGGCAACCCTACACATCCATAAGCGCTTATCGAGAACTCAACGCAGCGTTGACTTGGACAGTTGGCGGGTTCACAAAATGCCCCTACCACTACCTGAAAGCCTGAACTAATGATGAAAAGTGCCAACATTGAATGCTACAGTGAGAATGGCTTCGACCTTGGATTCCCAGGTTGCTATCATGTCCCCTCTTCCATACCATCGGAGGTAGGGGTGCATTGGAGGCGGCAGTGCTGCGGAATGATGCGATATCATGGACGTGGTATCGCAACCGATTCGACGATTGTGAACGAATTTGAATGAATGTGTGTTGTTTAGTGGCGCAAGGGCCAGGTATGGCCAAAGAGGGCCATGACAGTGTTAGTGATTTCGCGGTGGAATGATGAGGTCTGTGAAGTTGATGTGACGTGGCTGTAAAGGGGCCTAAAAATAGTGACTATAGAGTGCGTAAAATCTACGGGCAATAAGATTATGGCGATGACTAATGACGGGTACTATGAGCCTTACAGTGCATTGCGGAAAAATGATGTGATATGTAGAACATGTGACATGCAAAAATTAGCTACAGCACAATTGCCTCACCAGAGTTCTTGAAACACAAGGGCCTGGAGGCATGTGCTATACAGTACGATTGTCACAGCGGAATCCTCTGAAAAGAAGCGCTACGAATGTATGGGAATAATAACATGTAAGACCATATCTCTGAGGAAACCTAGGACTGTGTTTGTATTAAAAAGCGGTTCTGGACCGAGAAACATTACAGGATGAAGAGGAATGTGCTACCGGTACGCTAAGCAAAAATGTCTCTTTCTCTCAGAATCCGCTTTCTGTCACTCCAGAAGGACGTGGAGGACGGTCAGCCTCCCCCCCCCCCCCCCCCATCTACCACAGGTTTGAGGTTATTTCCGGTGAGTAGAAAATTATGGGTGCCAAATGTGTGTCCTATTCCGAGACGACGGAATACGACATCTGTTCGGCGTGATTTTGTTGCAGAGGGCCAGATTCCTAACTGCGGCTTTATCACGTGGAGCTTATTATTTGTTTCCGCTTCCCACATGCTTTGCCAGTGGTTTCGCAGTTTCATTCGTAAGAAAGGCCTCAGATCTGTGGCAGGCACATCAGCGGTAAGGTTAACAGCTTGCGATGCGATTGACGTGGCCATCTCGTCCACCAGAACGTTACCCTCGATGCCCCTATGGCCAGGCACCCAGCATATAATGATATGCTGGTTAGATATGTACGCTTTACACAAGCCGAAATAGAGTTCATTAAATACTGGATTTTTGTGGCTATAGAGTGACATCAAGGCCTTCACGACGCTTAGGGAGTCGGTATATATAGCTGCTTTTTGAAGTTTTGATTTTCTTATATGCTTCACAGCCGACAATAGTGGGTAGGCCTCTGCCGTAAGGATACTTGTTTCCAGATTTACTACATCGGATTCCGAGAAGGATAGGCCGACGGCTGCATAGGACATCCCGGCATTTGACTTCGAAGCGTCTGTGCAGAACTCTGGGCAGAAGTGCTTGTGCTGGAGTTATAGGAAGTGCATTCGGATTTCGATCTCTGGCGCATGCTTTGTAACTTCTAGAAAGGATATGTCAACTTCTACTACCCGCAACTCCCAAAGTGGTAACACCTTCGTTGGATGCATTAAGCGAAGCTCGAGGAGTGGGACATGCATTTCAACGCTAATCTCCTTCACACGTAGCGAGAAAGGCTGCCTTACAGAGGGATTATTACGGAAAACTCTAGCACACGTCATATCGTTAATGGTATTAAAACATGGATGTTCGTGGTGAGAGTGTATTTTTAGAAAATACGTGAGCCTAATGTAAGTTCTCTGCAGATGGAGTGACCATTCCTTTGATTCTGCATATAAGCTTTCAATAGGGCTTGTCCTGAAAGTGCCAGTGGCTACGAGGATACCTAGATGGTGGACAGGATCTAGCATCTTCAGTGCGCTCGGAGCGGCAGAGTTATACACCACGGCACCATAGTCCAATCGTGATCGAATTAGGCTCTTATAAACATTCATCAGACACTTCCTGTCGCTACCCCATGTTGTGTTGGATAGAATTCTAAGTAAGTTCATTGTCCTTAGACATTTTTCTTTAAGATATTTAATGTGTGGAATGAAAGTAAGCCTGGAGTTAAGTGTAATACCTAGAAATTCAGGTTTTTTGCTGATAGGTATTTGTTGTCCACACAGTTGAACACTAGGATCTCGAACCAGGCCTCTCTTTCTTGTAAAAAGAACACAAGAACTTTTGTGGGGGTTGATTTTAAATCTGTTTTTGTCTGCATGCCCCTTGGACACCTTGTTCAAGCCCTGCTGTACCTGTCTCTCGCATACTGCGAGGTTACAGGATTTGAAGCCGAGTGGAGCCGAGCCGAGTCGTCCACGTAGACGAAATAAAAAATGGCACGTGGTAATGAAGCACGAAGCGTGTTCGTGTTCACGATAAATAGCGTGCAACGAAGCACTTCTTCGTGGGGTACACCAGTTTCTTGTGTAAAAGGTCGCGACAATACGTTGCCGATTTTCACGCAGAAGATAAGATTCAAAAAATAGCTTTCAATTATGTTCAGCATATTTCCACAGATGCGCATTCCCGAAAAGTCTCGCAAGATCCCGTAACGCCATGTTGTGTCATACGCCTTCTCTATATCGAGGAATAGCGATAAGAAAAGCTGTCCATGTACAAATCTATCGCGGATATATCCTTCAATGCGCGCAAGGTGATCAGTTCTCGACCGCCCTTCTCTGAAGCCACACTGTTAGGGATCAAGTATACTGTTTAGTTCAAGGAAATGTATGAGTCTGCGATTAATCATTTTTTCAAAAAGCTTACACAGGCAGCTTGTAAGAGCTGTCGGGCGATAACTTGCAGCCATCGAAGGGTCTTTCCCCTGCTTCAAAACAAGGACCACTATCGCTTCTTTCCATGTGTGTGGAAGGTATCCGGAAGTCCAAATAGTGTTGAAAAGTGCGAGTAGTGTAACTTTTATGTTAGTGTGTAAGTTTTTGATCATGTCATACATGACTCGGTCAGGTCCCGGAGCAGTGTTCTTGCATGAGATCAAGGGAGCTCTCAACTCGGCAATATTGAATGACTGGTTATACGCTTCGTCGTGTCTGCATTTACGTACGAATGGCCTAATTTCTTCTATTTCCTTTGTATTCAAGCAAATATTCAGAATATTGGACTGAGCTCGACACACGCTCAAAGTGTTCCCCAAGAGAGTCTGCCTGGTCTCGCAAGGTATTCCCTTGGTCGTTCTCGAGAGGCAATGGATGGATTTGTTGCCCTTTTAGCTTTCTTAAGCCTTTCCACCCTCTTGCGTCCTGCGTGTATGAATCAATGCCGGAGAGGCAGTTCACCCAGCTTTCTTTCTTTTCCTGACGTCGCGTCCGCCTTCCCTGTGATTTAATTTGTTTAAACGGAATTTAAATTGAATTTGTTTAAACTGAACTGAATTTCGGCATTAGGCGATCTGCGCAATACGCCCCATGCCTTGTTCTGTCTCTTTCGCGCCTCTCTACAGTCTTCGTTCCACCAGGGAACACGTCTTGTAATTGAACCACCATTCGTCTGCGGGATAAACTTTTCGGATGCATCAATATTAAAAGCGTTAAAATATGCAACATCACCTATAGTGAAATCATTTATAAAATCTCGCGATAAGTAAAATGATTTTTTAAAATGCTCCCAATCCGCTGATGCAAATTTCCATCGAGGAATATGCGGAGGGTTCTCATGCGGAGTTATCAGGTTTAGAGTTACGGCAAAGTGGTCACTTCCATACAATTTATTGATGACGGATCATTCTAGGTGAGGCAGAAGAGAAGAAGAGCCATGTGCTAGATCTATCGCTGAATACGTGTTGTGTTGGACACTGTAATACATGGGCTCCTTCTTATTAAACAGGCCGGCACTAGAGGTCAGAAGAAAATTTTCAATCAATGGACCTCTCGCGTCGCATCGCGAATCTCCCCACATCGTGTTGTGGGCATTAGAATCACCCACGAGTATGTAGGTGTCCGGAAGCTGATTAATTAGGTTATAGAAATCGGTTTCTCTCAGATGATAGTTAGGAGGTATGCATATAGAACACATAGTCACCAGTTTGTTAAAAATGATGTGTGTTCAAGAGACACATCTGAAACCAAGCACCAAGGTTTGTTATGTCAATATATAGGTACATGGATTCTGTCATTGAGATGCTCACTCAACTAAACTTGCTCGAGCTTTCATTGCGGCGAAAAGTGGCTAGACTAAAATTTATTTATTTACTGAAACATAACCGCTTCAATTTCGACACTCAAAGGTACTTACAAAAGAGAACGTCACGGATATCACGGTCCATTAGGTCTCGCCACCAAGACCAATATATGCCCATACCTGTAAAGGTTTACTCATTCAAGTACTCCCTCTTTCCTAAAACGTTTGAAGATAGGAATGCGCTACCGCATAAAATAACGAAAATTGATTCTCTTGAACAGTTTGAAAAATCTGTACTGGCCTATTATTCTTCTATGTAAGCGTCCTCGCACGTTATTAGCTTCTTTGTGCAATGATCGGCAGCATGTGCATCATGACTTCATTGAAATGATTCTACGGGATATTGACGAAGTTCCTGTTTGTGATGTTCAAAATATTACTTTGTATGGTACAGTTGTTGCTTGTAGCGTTCGGTGCCTGTCATACAATGCTTATATTCTTATGTAAAATTGGCATAACTAAGCAGTTGTATTTTCTGGATTGATTTGTGTAGCGCTCGTGTTTGCAGAGATCTTTGAAGCTTATATTATGATTACTCCCCCCTGTATCGGCCTTCGGGTTAATAGTATCAATAAATAAATAAATAAATAAGTAAATATAGAACACACAGTCAACAGTTCGTTAAAAAGGATTGCCCGAACGGACACTGCATTAAGGGGCGTCTGAAGGGCGATCTGTTCACAAGCTACAGACTTGTCCTCAACTATTGCAGCACCACCGGAGGCATTAGCCTCGTTGCGGTCTTTACGATGGATTATGTACTGACGAAGAAAGTTTGTGTGTTTGGGTTTCAGATGTGTCTCTTGAACACACAGAAGCTTTGGATGATGCTTGTGTAGAAGTTCTGTAATGTCGTCTAGGTTGTGAATGAGTCCTCTAACATTCCAGTGTAGTATTTGTGTCTCCATTATGGTAAATGTGTTGGGTGCTGTGTGTTTAAGAGACGAAGATTAGCTCACGGGCCCTTTGCAGGTGCCGTGATGCGAGTTTTCTCTTTTTTGGAGTGATCAAGAGAGCCTCGCCACTCTTTAGGCGCTGGTGGCGCCGTCTGGCTATTTGTTGTGTCCATTACCTCTTGCTAGGCGCTGGACACGTGCTCTTCCGAGCGTTGTGTTTGACATGAAGGCCTGGGCACGTTGGACGAGACCTTTGAGGCCACCTGCCCGGAGGTCGATGGTCCCTTCTTCTGGGGTGGCTGTAGCCGCCGGGGGGCCGGATGGCGTCACCGCCGGCTCACTGCGTGTGGGCCGGCCAGCCGCCGGAGGCCGTTGTGGCACTGCCACCTGACGCGCCACAACGGCGAAGCTGCTCTTAGGTAGGTATGACACCCGCCAACGTGCCTCCTTGAAAGGTATATTTTCTTTCACTTTGATTGTTACAAATTCTTTTTTGTGTTTCCAAGACCGGCAGGACCGCGAGTATGCGGCATGCTCGCCATCACCGTTGACGCAATGTGGAGTGTTCTGGCACTTTTCAGAGGAATGTTAATTGTCACTACACTTGGCACATGTCAGCCGATCTCGACAGTTCCGTGAACTGTGGCCGAACCTTTTACACTTAAAGCATGTGAGAGGATTGGGCCCGTATGGCCTAACACGAAGTTTGATATACCCGGCCTCGATGAACTCTGGAAGGACACTTGAGCCGAAGGTGAGTATTAGGTGCTTTATCTGGATCACTTTGCAATCCCGCCTTATCTTAATTCGTTTAACATTTATGACATTCTGTTCACTGAAGCCATCCAAGAGTTCAGCCTCAGTCAGCTCAAGCAAATCATCGTCCGACACAACACCGGGGGTGGTGTTCATAGTACGGTGCGGGTTTACTGTTATCTGGGTCTCCCCAAATGACACTAGATTCCGCAGCTTATATTGCTTCTGATCGCGGAGCTACAAGAGGAGATCACCGCTTGCCATTCTCGACGCCTTATATCCTGTGCCAAAAGCTTTAGTCAAAGACTTGGAAACAAGGAACCGTGAAATGGTTCGCACTGGTTTGTCTGGTTTTACCGATTGAATTACATGGAAACGAGGGAAGTTGTGGACTTGGCGTAGGAGAAACTGAAAGACATCTTCGCTGCGCCCTCGTTTCTGAGGGCTGTCATGGAGTTTAGGAAAAGCATTTTCCATAAGTATAGATGGGGCTTCCGGCCGCAATGCCAACCACCCACCATGGAGCCCAACAAGGGGACGTTACAGAAGTTCCTGCAAGAGAAACCATGCCATCGGCAACCGTACATCGCTGCTATAGCCAAATACAGCATAACCAAGGCTGGCTAGCCGCAGAAGGTCAACCCTTGCCGCCGAGAAATTTGGAAGAGAAGTGAAGAGAAGACAGGAAAGATGAAAAAGGCGAGAAAGAAAGACGAACATTGGAGAGGAGGACAGGAAAAGGCGACTGCCGATTTCCCCCAGGTGGGCCAGTCTGGAGGTGCCGTCTATGTGAAGCAGAGGCCAAAGAGGTGTGTTGCCTCCACCGGGGAGCCTTAAAGGTTTGAACACCCGGCATCGGCTCAACCTCCAGGATCTCCCTTTCCCCAGATACGGCTAAGCCGCGCACGGCTACAGGCGGGAGGATCCGACCCTCATGTGCTCGGGTACGTGGTGTCGCAACACACCAAGCGCCTGCTGACGCAGACGCCCCTGCGAGGTCAACGATTGTGCTTCGCCGCGATGCAGTCACCAGATTGTTTAGTCGAGTCGACAAGGGAAGACGACAGTATTAAAAGCGGGGACTTTTTGTGCAGTGGCCGACGCGTCCTGATGTGAACTCGGAGATTTAACATGTTCCTGCCTTGAGTGGGCTTAGGTGACTGGAGCCGCATGACCAATGTAAAATAAACACCTTTTCCTTCATTCCTCCTACCGGACGTATTTGTTGATGGGCTTGGTGGATTGTTTGCCCTAACGCCACCACGAGCCGCAGCAGTCTGCTACGGAGCAAGATCGACGTCACAGGGCGTTTAATTATAAAGTGCAGTCACTGGTTTAATACACTGGTGTTCTCTCACCGGCGTACCATTGTGCAAATAGTAAGTCGAGATCTTTGCTTTAATTAAAGAAAGACGACTACGTAGGATAAGCTTCGTTGGAAGCTGTGCACGAAATCGGGGTTTCCAATCCCGGCTGCGGTGGCCGCTTTTCGGTGGAGGCCAAATGCAACGACGCGCGTGTGCTTCCGTGCCCAGGAGGTCAACATTAATCTGGAGCCCTCCAATACGGCGTCTCTTACAATCATAATTTATTTGAGTTTAATGGCGCATAAGCAACGTAAGTAATTAAGGCTATCACGTGCCAAACACTAGGTATAAATTCTTTAAAGATCTTGGGTCACCTCAGCGAGTCCTTGTCTGGGCAAGAGCCTGGAGGGTCCCAACAAATTAGCTAAACACCTTGGCCTTCTTTTCAGAGATGAGAAGGTTGTTGAGATGTTCTGTAATACCTAGTGAAGCGCACAAGGAGGCTCTGAAGTTTTCTGAGAACACCTGCTTCCTTTGAAATGCTAAAGATTTAATCTTAGCTCATCTTCGCATGTTTCACATTGGGGTTTGTCGTGCTTTGTTACAATGAAGTTGACTGTGAAGCGTGTGGGTCATATGCGAAGACGGCATAGAATCACTTCTTTGAAAAGTTCCTGGTCTGTGCAAGATTTCCACTCGCTTAACACGGGCTTTAACAAGTGTAGTTTGTTGTTTACTTCATTGTTCCAAGCAGACTGCTATTTTTCCCTTAGTTTATAATTTATTAACTTCAAGCAGTCTTTTACGATGTATATTTTCTTGATTTATTTTGCCGGGCTCGTGCCGCGTGTAGATTTGATCTCTCATTGCCACTAATTCCGACGTGGCTCGGAACCCAGTATAATTTAACGTTCTGTTCTTGTGTGGTGGCTTTCATTAAATTGTGTATAATGTCCCCCAATAGTGATGTGGCTGCATTTCTGGAGTGAAGAGTTGTGAGTGCACTTAGGGAGGCTGTGCATGTAATACTATTTGTGAGGTTCTCCTTTACTGTTTTCTCTACGGCTATAAAAGTGGCGTAACATTCGGCAGTGAAGACGGACATACACTATGGAAGTCTTAGTGTTTGTTTCGAATTCCCTTGGGCCAGTCGAATTCCAACAGGGCCAGTCGTTTTCGCACCATCCGTATAAAAGCCCGTGAAACTACTGTATTTTTCCTCTAGTGCAAGGAATTCCTGAATAATGTGTTGTGGTGGAGCTTGTGCTTTGCGGAACTGTGTTAGAGTGAGATCGCAAGCTGTGGGAAAAATGAACCATGGGCTAGTGGATCCTGTCTACGGGCAATGCCAGGGAATGTGTCCACTATGCGAAGGTTCTGACACATCCTTTCAAATCGCACGAGCAGTGGTCTAGTAGCTTGTGGCTTGTTGAATAATATTTTGGAAGGACATTTTGTTACAAGCGGATAGCAAATGTGTTTTCGTAGAGATTATACCTTAAGAATACAAGCACAAGTCAGAGCGGCGCTTTTTTTTTTTCTAGTGGGGGTTCATTTGTTCATTCATATAAAGACTAGCTATAAGAGACGTTCGGTATGCACCGCATGAAATACGCAAGCTGAGTAATGTACTGGGTCTAATTTCTCTTAGTATGACGGTGTTATTGAACCATACACTATACAGTCATAATCTAAAGAGGAACGTGCCAAAGAGCGATAAATGTGCAGAAGGCATGTTCTTAAAACCCTCAGTGTTTACGCAACAGTAATTTGAGTATATTCAGCAACTGGGAGGCTTTCTTTTTGAAGGTGTTTATTTATGGTAAGAATGTGAACTTTTTTGTCAGAAGGTATACCTAAAAATATTTGTTAATTCTTTACTGGAAATACGGTTTCATTTAGGTGCAGTGTGGGGTCAACCTGTAGGCCTCTTGTGAGTGAGCAGAGAACAGCGACTGTTTTTGTGGCGCAAACTTAATTCCATTTCTGTCTGCCCTAATCGAGAGTTTTTTCAATGTGAGCTGTATCTGTCTCTCACATGTTGGCAAGCTGGATAATGTGCATGCTATTTGAAGGTCATCGGCATATAAAGAATACATAATGGGCATTGGTATCATTTTCGCTAAGGAGTGCTAAGGAATGCCCGCGGACTCAGAGCACGCATTTCGGATTTCCGTCGCTTCGTGTATCCCAATATGTTTCCCATTATCGTCGTTTGCGAGCCGAACTTATCGACCACGATCAGGCTTTCTGCATACGAATCGTTCATGCCGTCAACTGTTGGTGAAAACCGTAAGGGTTTAGTGTTTATTCGCCGTGACCTCATTTACATTCATCAGCCTGTGCCACCGAATGATTACAATCAATATATATACTCAAAAGTAAGGAAAAATAATTTTACCTTCACTTTTGTGGGCGCCTACCTATCTCCGTCAAGTCGATTCGGTCTCAAAAGAGTACGAGAAATCCTTTCCTCAACGCCCTATTCCTGGGTCATTATTGGAGATTTCAACGCTCATCATACAGTATAGAGATGTTCAAAGATCAAAATGACAGGCAGCGCTCTGGTACCTTTCCCCTCCAGTAATGAACTTTGGCTGCTGAATGATGGAAGTCCTACATTTCTATGTGGCTCCACATACAGCAGCTGTCTTGACTTGGCTTTTGTGTCACGAAGCCTTGTGAGACGTGTTCGGTGGTTTGCGGACATAGAGACGCGCGGAAGCGACCATATCCCCACGTACTTCAATATCAGAGGATTGTCCTCTTCCAAAATACGGGATACGACCCAAAGAGTGGACTGGTCTAAATTTCAGTCTATCATGGAAGAACACTGCGACGCCGATCAATCTTTCGACTTGGAAGAGGCAGTCAAGAGCGCGGTGCAAGATACTATGCGCACTCTCATAAGCTCTTCGAAACTGACGGAATTTGATGTGGAACTAGAACGACTTCGAGCAATCCGACGACATGCTGAACGAAGATATCGACGTAAGAAGACAATGGACAATTTATGGACCGCCAGACGCGCGTAAAGAGGATCCAGCGCCGGTTAGACAAACTGGAATTTCAACGTTGGAATGACTTCTGTGAGTCGCTAGATCCACGCAAGCCTTTATCGCAACTATGGAGAACGGCGCGCGGTCTCCGGACACTCCCAGTACAGCGGTTCCCATTCAAAGGCCATGCCCTCTCTCAAGAAAGATCGGAGATTGACGTGGCAGGGGATTTCTGCGCCAGATTATCCGACCAACTCACAGCTCCCAACATTACATCGCCTTCGAGAAGTTGTCGGGCACCACGTGACCACCGCATGGATCTACCATTCTCAATCCACGAACTTAAGGCAGCATTAGCTTTGTGGGGACGTACATCAGCGACAGGACCTGATGGAATTTCCTACCGAGCTCTCTGTTACCTGGGGGAGCGAGCGAGAGGTGTTCTCCTTGAGCTGTACAATGAATCTTGGAGAGATGGCACGCTACCAACAAGCTGGAAGACGAGTCGCCTTGTTCCACTGCTGAAGCCTGGCAAGTCACCGTTGGAACTCTCATCATATCTCCCTATCGCTTTGGCAAGCTGTGCGGGCAAAGTAATGGAGAGGATGGTCCTAGGACGCCTGGGATGGTACTTGGAGTACCGCAACACTTACCCGGATGCCAGGGCGGGCTTTGAACATGGTTGATCATCGAACGATAACATCGTCGACCTGGTAACCTACATTCAAGATGAGAAATCCCGCAAGCGTCTCTGCGCTTCTTTGCTCCTCGACGTCAAAGGGGCGTATGACAACGTTTCGCATGAACCCATCCTCTCTGCACTCGCAGAGGTAGGAGAGGGTCGTCGGATGTTTCAATGAATACGGAGCTATCTCTCCATGCGATGCTTTTTTGTAAGCACCGAAGAAAGCCATACTTCTCTACATTATAGTTAACGCGGCGTCGCCGAGGTCGGTGTACTTAGCCCTGTGTTATTTAATCTAACCCTAATTGGTCTCCTTGAGCACGTGCCTCGCACAGTCAAGCTATCAATGTATGCGGATGACATCTGCATATGGACGTCTGCAGTAACACGCCTATAGTTGCGAGCGAGAATTCAGAGACCCGCCACCCAAACTGCTATGTACCTCCGTAATCGAGGCCTGGAAATTTCGTCCGAGAAATGCGCATTAGTGCCATTTACGCGCAAACCCATGGCAAACTACAGCGTAATGATAAATGGCCAAATAATACCACGTGATGGATCGTACAAGTTTCTAGCTTTCATAATCGACAGGGACTTGTCATGGAGCCCTCACGATTCATAAGTGAAAAAAAAACGGTTGACAGGCATCTGCAACCAGTTCAAGTTTTTCACGGGCAAGACTTGCGCAATCTCGACAAGTGTCATGCTTCAACTGTACAGAGTGCTTTTTCTAGGCGTTCTGCGATACAGCTCGCCAGCAATAACCAACACAGGTAAAGGGAATCTACGCACGATACAACGTGTTCAGGCTCAAGCGCTCCGGATCTGTCTAGGCCTGCCTCTGTCTAGGCCTGCCGCGTCGACAGTGGCTACGATAGCAATCGCTAGAGACCACCTTGTCAAGATCCACATTGAAATTGAAGTGCTCAGGACCCATATAAGGCATCTAGCCAGGTCTCCTCGTCACCACATAGCCTTTCCACCAGTGGACAGACCACGCATATCTTTCAGCCAAACGATAACCGCACATGGTGAATCGTTGCCAGCTTGTTTGGCTCCGGCTGCGAGACCTTAGATTCCTCTATGGTCCCTCGCTCAGCCAAAAATCAACTTCACGACACCTGGTATCATTAAAAAACCTGGTCTATAATCAGCAGCCCTTAAGCAGCTCACGCTACTATGTTTGTACGAGAATTACCGCGAATCTACCCACATCTACACGGATGGATCTGTCCTGCCAAACAGCTCCGCGGCGGCAATCGTTATACCAGCGAAAGTTACAACAATGAAATTTAAGACGACTCACGCGACAACATCGACGGCAGCAGAACTCGCAGCGTTCTCTACTGCCCTTCATTACATAGGTGATGAACCGCCACACAAGTGGACGATATTCTGCGATTCAAAGGCGGCGCTGCAGTCTCTACTGTCACCTTTACGATGCGGACTGCACGAACAGCTAATATTTCACACTACTGAGACGTTACACCATATAAGTGATGCAGGCCGTGAAATAACTTTCCAATGGCTTCCAAGACACTGCAGGATTATCCGCAATGAACGAGCCGATCAAGCTGCCCGTTCAGCCCATACTGAGGAGCACCACGTACCAATTCCACTCTCTAGAACTGACGCAGCATGGAAGCACCACCTGCTTGCTTGGCAGTGCACCACGTCGCAATGGAATGAGCGACATTTAAGAAATTCTCGACTGTACTCCCTTGATCCCACATTAAGTATTCGAGCGCCATCACAGCTTGCCCGGGGAGTCGCCACGATTTTGTATCGAATGTGGTTGGGCGTTGCCTTTACCGAAGCTTATGCTTTCCGCATAGGGATGACCGACACCGCAACCTGTGACCACTGCGGCCATGACGAATCGATTGACCATATTTTGGTCGCCTGCCCGCAGTACAGTCCAGAGAGGGAATGCCTTCGCCACAAACTTGACCAGCTGGACGACCTACCGCTATCGGAAAGAATTCTACACCATCGAAAGGACCTAACGTCACAGGAGAAGGCCGCGCAAGCACTATTGCGCTTTTTGCGACCTGCCGGCGTTTCTGAACGTCTTTAACTGGAACGCCTTTTTAGTGTGTGTCTCCGTGCGTGCGATTTTTTTCTTTTTAGCGCTTTCTTCTCTGTCCTCTTTCTAACCCCTATCTCCCATCCCCAGTGTAGGGTAGCAAACCGGAGACTGATATCTGCTTAACCTCCCTGCATTTTCTCTTCATCTCTCTCTCTCTCTCTCTCTCCCTCTTGCTAAGGAGTTCATTTTTACTATGAAAATTGTCGCACTTAAAATACAACCCTGTGGGACTTTATTCTCCTGGACAAACTTCTTCGAAAGGGTTGCACCCAAGCGTACATGAAATGAACGGTCGGACAGGAAACTTTTCAGGCAGTTGAGTATCCTTACGCGGATACCAAGGCCAGCTAGGTCGCGGAGAATACCATACCTCCAAGTGGTATCCTATGCCTTATCGATATCGAAGACGACTGCTGGACAGAGTTGTTTGTGTACGAATGCTTCTCGGACTGTATTTTTTAGGCGGACAAGTAGGTCAGTTGTTGAACGCACAATTTTTAAGTCTACACTGGTGGGTGTCAAGGACTTCACGTGATTCAAGAAAGAAGATCAGCTTAATGTTCAGGACATTTCCCAATTATTTTGCGAAACAACTTGTGAGAGCTATGGGCTTATAACTTTCATGGGCGGTTGGTGGTTTTGCAGGCTTCAGAAACGGTACAATACAAGACTCTGGTATTTTTCCTGATACCCATATTTTGCTGAATAATTGCAAAAGTGCATTTATGGCAGCTTCTGAGAGGTGAGCCAGCATTTCATAATGTATTTCATCAGGGCCGGGCGCTGTCTGTTTACCGGCGGGCAGTACCTTTTGGATTTCCTGAAGTGTAATTAGTGTATTACAAGACTCATTTGTACTGCCACTTGTAGGAAGTCTGCTTTTCGGCTGTGTTTGTACTTCAGGAGCAGTGTGTTTAGTGTGAGAAACTTGAAACATTAGATAAATGTTCCCCTAGCACGTCTGTCTGTTGGCATATACTTGTTTGTGTGCCGGGGGCTGTTAAAAACAGAGTTGTGAAGGGGGAGAAGCTGCCATTTAAATTATAGACTTGTTGCCAAATTTCTTTGGGCGTGATTGAACTGTTGATAGATAATATGTAGTTCTTCCAGGAAGCTTTCTCAGCATCACGACGGATTCGGCGTGCGTTGGCTTTCGCCTTTTTAAGTTTGCAAGATTATCATGTGCTGGGTATATGCGAATAATCCTCCAGGCTTTGTTTTGTTTCTTTTTTGCTTGCCTACATTCTTGCGCATACCAGATTTTGTTATTATGTTGAACCACTCCTGAGGGCTGAGGAATAGCTAGCCACGCAGCAGCAATGATACAGGTTGTGAACAATTCGTTTAAGTCATCGACATTGAGATTACATGAGAAAACTTTATCCAGGCTGGTCTGTTCTCGAAACAGTGCCCAGTTTGCTAAGTGGAGCTTCCAACGGCGTGGTTTGCTTGGGATGATTTGTGGTGAGGATGATAAGTTGACATTTACAGGAACGGGATCGCTTCCATAGGGGTTGTCAAGAGCATCCCATTTAGAGTCGTTAAAAACTGATGGAGAACTAAAAGATAAATTTAAGCAGCTCCTTTTTTCCTGAGCTCGGAGAGCAATATGTGTGCTTTCCTGTATTGAGCAGGCAGCCATTATTAGATAGAATAAGATCTTCTAGGATACGGCCTCTAGTGTCCGTTTGGTCACTGCCCCAAAAAGATGAGGGTGCAGTAAAATCCCCTACTACTAAATAGGGCTCTGGTAGCGGTTCAAAAATCGCTTCTAAATCAAGAAGTGTAACATTTACATGTGGTTTGAGATAGAAAGTACATACTGTACTTGTTTTTAAATCAACACCGGCGAAGTTGTTTCTGCCACTGAAGGAGAATGTGTTTGTTAGCGCGATATGCCTTCTTGCTTCTCTGAATGAAATGTTCTCTTTGGTTTTCAACGTAATGATTTGTTTTTCTTTTTCCAGGACGGGCAAACACTGGTGTATGCGGCGTGTTCTCTTTCACACTTTACGTAATGTGCCGCACCGTCAGTTTTCGGAAACATGTTCCTTTGAAGCACATTTCGCGCAAGTTCTGCGGCCTCGGCAACTAGGTGAGCCATGGCCGAACCTTTGACAATTGAAGCATCTGCGGTGGTAAGAAATGTAGGGTCTTACATCTAATTTTAAGTAGTTCACTTCTACTGATTCAGTGAGTGTGTTGCTGTTGAACGTGAGGATCAAGTATTTTGTGTCGATTTCCTTGTCCTTCCGGATTTTGATCCCGTAAACATCTATGACATCTTGGTCGGTGAGCCCTTCAAGCATTCTTTTTCTGCTAGGTGCACAAAATCGATTTTTGCTATTGCACCGCGGACAGCGTTGAGGGATCGGTGGGATGTGGCGGAGACGCACTGTTTGACAGTTTTGAGTATTGTACATTGTCTCGAAGTTTGAGCAGCAAATCGCCACTGCACATTTTGGAAAGCTTGTAGCCAGGGCATAGGGCTTTTGTCGAGGACTTGGATACTGTGAATGGGGACAATATTCTTGCTGTCCTTTCTTCTGCTTCACTATGTACTACACGGTATTTTGGGAAGGCTATATTTCTTTGCTGAAAAAAAAAATGAGCTGCTTCGGTTTTATAGGAAGGGCGATCATTTTGGGGGAAAGAAGGAGCCTTGTAAAATTGTGTTGTTTGGTCATGGTGCCAGCCTCCCACCATTGAGCCCAACGAGGAGGCGGGGCCGGAACCTTCGAGCAAGTCCTGCACACGCCAGCTCTACACCGAAACTATAACCTAATATGACATAACCAAGAGACGTTAGCCACACAAAGTTAACCCGTGCCACCTAGGAAAATTAGAAGTGAATAGAAGATACAAGAAGACAGGACCAGTATGAAGGAAGAGAGTAAAGAAAAGGTACGTGGAGGAAGAGGGCAGGAGAAAGTGATTGCCGATTTCCCCCAGGAGGGTCAGTCCGGAGGTATCGTCTATGTGAAGCAAAGGCCAAAGAGGTGTGTTCTTTCTTTCTTCGGCTAGGGACGATAACCGCCCAAACACTCAGCGTCGGCTCAACCCCCAGGATCCTCTTTTCCCCGGACACGGCAAAGTCACGCAAGCTCAGGCAGGGGAGGGGCTAACCCTCGTGTGCTCGGGTATGGGGTGTCGCAACAGACCAAACGCCTGCTGATGCAGGCGCCCCTGCGGGGCTCCGTCACAATCAGAAAATGGTATTGGAGCGTTACAACCCATCAGTGAACTTTTTTTTAGTAGCAGACGTCAAAAGTAGAAAGAGCTGCGCTGCATGGCTTTTGCCTGGTTAACACGTACACGCAACATTTACTACTCCTTTTCCGAGCTTCAAATGAATCAGCTGCTATTTAGCGACTAATTAAAAAAGAACAATGCGTTTATCGAATCCATCACCAACCTAAGGCGAGAATACGATCGAGGTGGCAAATGTGCAAATTGCTTCATTTGACGTTTTGAAATAAATAATGCTTCTCTCTTGGTTTTAAATAGCATAGGATTTATATTTTTTGTTTTGTGTTTTCACGAACTTGCATAAAAAATAAAATAGGATTTTTTATTTCACTTTCTCATCATGTTTTTCTTTTTCAAATCTGCAATCTCGTGCTTTCGCACATGGTATTCCGTGCGAGGTTTCCGCTATGAAGCCCAGCTAGGTGTCATCCGAACGCGATCCTTTGTTGCCGAAGGTGCCTTGTGTCGCCTCGATGTCCGCGCCACCAACGAGCCTCGGCCACATCCTGAACAGCGAATCACGCAACATGAGCATCCACTGCTACACGTATTGGCGTAGCAGGGAGCCTGAACCCAGTGTGGAGGACACGGGAAAGTTTGCCGCCGAGATGGTTGGTGTGAGCGAAAGGACAGTTTCAAGCTGAGGGAGGAAGTTAAGGCTTCGCATTTTTCGGGTGGCAAACTGTCGATGCTCTCGCGATAGTGCCCACAAAATGCAGAGAAGACGAAGCGCGAAGTTTGACAGTTCGACGTTGTGCGCACTGAGGTCATGTGTGCACAATTTATTTCGCCGCAAAGTGATACCTACGGTCGAGAAGATAATTAACGAGTTCCCGAAGCGTATAGATCTCCCACAACTAAACCGTTGTACGGTGCGTCGCCTGCTTGCCGAAATTGGCTTCAAGTACGAAAAAAGAAGCTGCAACTCACTGTTAATCGACCGGGATAACATCGCCGATTGGCGGAATCGCTACCTTCGTGACGTGCAGCGCTACCGGGTGGAAGGCCGAAAGATCTTCCGGGACGAATCATAGTTTACGGCGGGATACACACGGTCGGTTGTGTGGACAGACACCGTAGGGCATAAACGTGGACGGCTGTGCGCTTGAACCACTGGCTTGTCGACGGGTCTAAAGCAACCCTCGGGAAAGGACAGCACCTGATCATGACGCACGTCGAATGGCTTCGTCGACGGCTGCTTGGATGTATTCCGAAACCGAAAGACGGGCAACTATCACGAAGAAATGGACGGCAATCGCTTCGAGGGATAGTTCAATGACGTTCTGCTGAAGTTGCCACCTCGTAAAGCCCTTTTTATGGACAATGCACCATACCATAGCCGGCGAGAAAAGAAATTGTGGGCGATGGCCCGGAAGAAGGAAAAAAATACAGGAATGGCTCAAAAGCAAGAAAATCACCTACAGTGAAAGGATGGTAAAGAAGCAGCTGCTTGAGCTGGTTGCATCTGTAAAGTCACGCTTTCTGAGTTGCAACGTAAACAACGAAGCTGAAAGGGCTGGTGACATTGCACCCAGGCAGACGCCGTAAGACTGCGAATTTAATCCCATTGGGCTTGCGTGGGCCAAGGTCAAAAATGGCATCGCTGCTGTGAACAAAGACTTCAAGCTGTCCGCGGTCGAAGACACCTCGAGGACGAAAATCAAGCACCTAATGGCGGAAGACTGGAGGAAGAACATTCACCACGTGATGGACCACCAGCAAAGTTCACACTTGACACGTCTGGGAGTGAGCACATTAAACCTATCGTCATCCAAGTGGGTGAAGATGACACTGAAGAAAGTGACTCCGACTGTGAGCTGTCATTCATTGAACCTCTAGACAAAGCATAACGACTTATTATTAACGAACCAACAGCCCTTAATAGGGCTAGCAAAATTTTGTCGGTGCGTGCGCGACCGCTAAATATCCATCCTACGACTTCTCAAATAAATAAGCAGTTCATTTGATGCCATATTGCTTTTAATCAAACCTCAATTCTGATAAGCAACGTCCTGTACACATCGTGCTAACTTTAATAATTGGCATGAAAACTTAGCCTAAATGTTGGCAAATCTCAATGGAGACACAATTGTTAACCTTTATTTACTTTATAGGGCCCAGAATGTTCATTCGGGTAGCCACCGTCGAGTTCGACGGGCCCCGTGGTGAAATAGCAGTAGTCAGGGCACTCTTGAAAGGCACCGTTAGTAGTGTGCCCTTCAAATCGCAGTCATATCATAGCCAATGTTGATGAAATAACAGTAGTCAACGCGAAATTGACAGCCACTGTTAGCAGTGTGCACGCCAAAGCACATTCATGTGTTTCCATTGCTTATTTTGGTCATCTGGCTCACACAAGTAATGCGAATAAGAGAACCAGTGGAAAACAGGATTAGCTTAGTGAGGCCCAGAATGCTCATCCGGGGTCACAGCATTGATGGGACGAAGATCCAAGTATACTGTGCTTGCTTCGTTGCTTTTGAGTTTTTTGACGTGGCAAAATTAAACAGCTCGTAAACTACGCGCATGCGCACAATAACTAAGAGCATTCCTGATAGACAATCATATAATTTAAGGAAAGGCTCTGTACGTCCTGTGCATAGGTAGTTGAAGAAACAATGGGGCACACTTACGAAAAGTGCATGTCCAAGGGTTTAACGTTTAACCTTCGTCAGAATGCTGCTTTATTCTGGCGAAAGCCGGGCCACGGCCGGAACTTAAACCATTGAACATGCAATTTTCATAGGTGTGCCCCTTCGTTTCTTCAACTATATATGTATATATATATATATATATATATATATATATATATATATATATATATATATAAATAGAGAGAGAGAGAGAATTGCAGCACCACGTTAGCACTCAATAAACCACAAAGATAAAGAACAATGTGTGAGGCGCAAAGGTCCTGCGAGCCTTTGCAAGCACGCAGAAATGAGCATCGCATTTCCATCTCTAAGCTCTTCATGCAGCTCAACAGACAACGATGGTTTTATAATAGTTTGAGCATTTTCCGTGTGCGAATGTGCTCGTTGTATGCCGACACAAAGCACAACACGAAGGCATGAAAACTATCTGCCTAAACATGGCGTAGCGATTGTTTTGGAACTTCGTGATGTATTTCTCTGTTTTGAGAAAAGTCTGCGGTCGAAATGTCAAATGTAAGGGAGTGTTCTCAAGGTAAGACACGATATATGGCTAAATGAACTCGTAGGAAGTTGATTTCTTTTTTTTACATATTTTATTAGCTTTAACAATTTCGTTGGGCTCCGTATAGTGGCCAGAGTTTCTATGTACCACATAAAGCTTACATTAAACATAAACTTCAACTACACCACCGAAAAATTAAAAAAAAAACATCGCTCTCTGCAGCTCTCCGAATCGCATGTATCCGTAGTTTCGTCGTTGCCATTACAAAATGCATCTGACCTCACGATGGAAGTTTATTTGACGTTGCACGAATCCCGCAACTGGTGGCACAAATACGCGATACGTCGGCGCGCAGGACCACCGCAACTAATCCGACGGTTGCTACTTCCGCGAACTTCCCTCCGATAACATGACCTCCCTGGAAAGGAAGCTACCACGAAGGGCCACGCTATACAAGAGCAAAGCTGGACGTGCCCCAGACGAACGCGGAAGTTTGGCTTCCAGGTTGGATTGCGAGGTTTCCTTGCCTTGAAGAGAATCGGGTGTCTTTTCCAGCAAATACAGAAAGTGAACGAGGAATTCGGTACTGGTACCTCTGGCGACCTTGTTGGAGAAACTTCCGATACGATCATGCTCAGCCGCCTAGTGTTTCCAGTCACACCACAGCTCCGCAACCGCTTCCAGGGAACAGCCAAGCGGCTAGCTCCATCGAATTGCTTCGAAAGCGTCATCTACCGCTAACTCTTTTTCTGCCGAACGAAGTTGCCGAAACTCGAGCTAGCCATATTTGACGGAGATTGCTATGAGTGGCTTGAATTCTGAAGCTAATTTCAATATGCCCTAAATACGAACCGTTAGCTGAAAGCGTATTAAAGTGGTGAGTTTTCAAACATGATTGGCCGCGTCTGCAGTGTGCGGACTGCCGGCAAACGATGAATGCAACATTCTGGAATACTTTGAAATAGATTTTGTGATATCTAAATCATTGTAAAAAAAGATTCGAGACCATTTAAGATCGGCCATCGATTTGAAATCTGAAAGCACAAGGCTTTGGAAGCTTTATGACAAGGAAGATATATATATATATATATATATATATATCTATATATATATATATATATATATATATATATAGGTGAAGGGAAAGGAAAGGCAGGGAGGTTAGCGAAGGCTGTACCCTGTTCGCTACCCTACACATAGAAAAGGGTTAAGGAGGAAATATAGAAAAAAAGAGGTACGACAAAGCAGCATGAAAAAGTCAGTATGTACATATTCGTAGTGCCTGTTCACTGATGGTCACAGGTAGATGGGCAATTCAGTCGCCTTCAAAAAGCACAAAAGGGCTTTTGGGGCCTTGCGGATGCAGGAGTGCTTCGGTCAAGGCCCACACCATTTTCTTTCTAGAGTGATTGAGACCAGCAGTAACTGCAGTTAAGCATGACGATATGTATCAAGTGCAGTAAATCTGTAGTTGTGGAAGCAGTGCAAGCCCGAGTTGCACGTAAAACTCGGCGAAGAAGATCAGGCTTACGTACGGGAAACTGATAACAAGGTCTCTGAAATACACAGCAACCAACGTCGAAGAAGACGCAACAATAAGCTGCAGCAGCAACGGAATCCATTCAACACAACAAACATAAAAAGTTGAAGACAGCATTGTTTGTATTCCTCAATCATTTTACGTCATGTGCTAAAGACAGCTCCATCAAAAATAATTTGAAAAGGTCAGAAATGAAAATGACTCATGAAATATGTTTTCTACCAGTCTAGGTAAACCAATTTTAATGAAGTTTATTGTCGTAGAAATCATGCCTCACGTCATCGCCACTACTTTTTGAATGTGTGGAGTGCTCACGCAGTCATAACGAGTGTGACTATCTAGATTAGCCTAATACCGACAGACTTCAGTAGTTGTGTTGGAACATCGCCGCTAAGAAGAATGTTGTAGAGTTTCGCTGGCATCGTACTTCCCCATGGACTAAACAACACATTTCATTCGCAGACCGCCTGTGCTCTCAACACCGTCGTTACGGCAACAATTCAGCTCTGACTACCCCTAAAAGCAACCTTCACTTCTAGAGTGAATGTGTGAGAATAGCGTTATCCTTTAATATGATTATTACTATTAGCATCGCATCCCACTGCTGAAAAAAAAAGGCTACACAAGTGTCTTGCCAGAGTTTCAAGCTTAGTTTCTTTTTCTTTTTTTCACACACAATCTGGAAGAAAACCGAGTAATGACCTCGAATCTGAGAATTTCTGCCCTTCTACCAGCGACGAACCCCGGACACCTTTTGCGCTAGCCGAATTACGACAGTGGGACTCGTCCCTGACCTGGCTGGTGGACTACGGAAAGAAGTGCGATTTAAATTCACCCCTACTTGAATGACTGTCCTGAGATGAAGCTTGGCTGCTCTATCATTTAGTTCGGCCATGCTCTTATGACTTCCGGCAATGCCCGGAATGTCAACGTTCAGTCAGCGATTACGCTCATTCAGTATGTCCTAATCAAGCAGCTTGGCAACATTAACATCCGGGCCAGCCTTCTGCCAGTAGTCAACACTTCTTGTCAAATCTTCAGCAGAATCGCGGACTCCTGAGCGGTGAGGTGCTTTTGTAATCTGCGATAACTATTACAGAGCATCTGCAAGGAAGGCAATGTTGCCTTCAATATGATTTCTTTTTCAGGGCAGGACACAATTAGAGACTCAAACTGTTTTCCACAAACCAAGTCAAAATTTCTTGATCTACTTTGCGAATCATCGCTTCACTTGTAGCTGCACTGCGTCACCGATGCTTTCTGACGCCATCTTTGACCTGTCGTTTGAGAACTCTTCAGCACTACAAAGCTGGGCACGACAACATTCAAGCTGCACAGTCATCAAAAGCAGCGTGTAACAGTGATAATAAAACTTGATTATATTCATTGCAGCTCGCCAAGTCTTGCAGCGAAGCGCTATGGAATGACCAGTTGAATCCGCAGTCAGAATTTTGGCGTTTCAATTGCACTACTTTTAACGCAATAGTTTGCATCCTCGGCTTGCAATTAAAACGAAACTTCTGGCGAAAGGCAGTCGGAAAGCACAATTGCACGTCGTGGCTGTCAGGGGCGACGCAGAACTATGAATTTTAAACAAAGACGTTCAAAAAAAACTGTGACCAACCTTCGAAATGCAGAAGAGTTGAGGGCGACGTGTCCCCTGTGGCGCGGGCAAAACGAGGAAATGCCACTCGATGAACGCTGAAGATTGCCGACGTCACTTAAATATCCAAAGTTCATAGAGCACTTTCGCTGTATAGCACCGCCTGTCGTCGGCATTTAGTTCCAAATGCAGCATAGCAGCACAGCAGCACAGCAGCAGCAACGAAGGCGCCGCCACAATACAGCGCGCCACAGGTTGAGTCAATCCGGTTTCGGCAGCTGAAAAAAAAAAATTTGGGCTGAGTGCAACCTGCCCGCTCTGGGCTGCCTCTGTTACAAAAATATACTTCCGTAAATAGCGTTATGAACACAAGTTCCACTGTCATTGCTCGGCAGTCCCGCTTCTTACCTTGCTCCGTGTAATATCTTATCTCTTGTCGGTACATAAGGCGCACCGGACCCCTCGCCCATTGGCCATGTGACGGTAAGTACGACGAGTGGCCCACAAAGACACGCAGCGTTGAAACGACCCACCAGAAGAACGTATTCACAGCAACCTAACCCCCCACCTATCCACCCCACCTATCCAAGAGCACGGATTCCTAAGGCCAAAAAGGTTTGTAACTCTCCTCCTCACTGAGTCAGAGTCCAATTGACTATATCGCATTTTCTTCTTTCCACGGTGACAATGTTTGGACCTATATTGTTGTGGGCAAACAACATTTATAAGCGCCGCCACTCAGTATTCTTGTTTTCATACATGTTGTACAGGTGCTTTTTTATTCTTCTTCTATTGCAAATTCTATGCATTGTAGGTAAACAGTTTCACAAAAGAGTAGTAGCTTCTAAAATCAGTGCAGAAGAGATAGGGAGAGTATCTTTTCCAAGACACGTAACTCCTGTCGGGGTAAACTAGAAAGTCTGTGGTAACGACTCCAACTCTCCAGCTCGAGTTCGCTTACTTTTTAATAGTTAGTGCAGGTCAGAAATAGAGGGCCTGAAATTAAAGTCGGGTCAGCGCTGAAGGCACGTCAGTATGATCTGAACTGTGACACTACCAGCATATTGGAAACTTTCGTCCTGACATTTCACTAAGAAATACGATGTTGCTCTAGATCATTTTCTCCCACATGATGATAGGTAACTAACATAAACAACACGCAACCGCTGACTCCTATCCTACCTAAATGCTTCTTTCCCTGCTCCTAGCCCTTCAAACTAGTCGCCCACCCTACACATGTCGCTCCCAGTGTAGTTGTCCCTCCCCCGTAACCTCACAAACGCGCAGGAAGTTTCTCAGATCTCTGGTCTCCGCAGTTACCAGTCTGGTGACAGCCACATAATGCTCCACATATACTTGATATTAGTCCCACTTCCCTACGTAAGTTCCTTCATGGTGCGCCGACAGCTCCCATTGGCATTTATTGTGGTGTCCTACTTTGTTTTATAGCGTTTTACGTGCCAAAACAAAGATAGGATTGTGACGCACGCCGTAGTAGAGGACTCGGGATTTTGACGATCTGCGGTTCTTTAACGTGCACCTAAATCTAAGTACACGGGTCTTACCGCAATTTGCCCCCATTGAAATGGGGCCGTCGGGACCGGGATTTGATCCGGCGACCCTATGCTTAGCAGCGCGACGCCAAAACCACTAGGCAACCACGGCGCGTGCACGGTATTAGAAGCAGAGCCTATTAAAGTATCTTCCGTATTTTTTTTTTTCACCACAGCAATGTCCAAACATTCGGGTGCTCTTAGAGTAAAACTGCTGTTGACGATATTTACGCCTGAGCACATGCCCCGTCTGCAGAATAAGCGAAATTCTGTGTGTCGCCGCGAGGGAAACAAGCGCTGGAGCAGGAAGGTGCCTGGACGTAGTGAAGAGAATCACACACCGAGGAATGTATGGAGGAGCGCGCTAGCGCGCTTAGAGCGTGCGGCAAAGCAACGCCACCTAGAGACCAAGAGGAAACTTTAGCTACGCCCCAACTCCGACGCGGCCTGTTGAAAGACATGTAAAACACAAGAACGTTTTCCTGAGATAACCCCTGAACCGATTTTGATGAACTTTGTTGCATTTGGAAGAGAAAGTTAAATTCTAGGGGCTTTTGGAAGCGTAATATGGATTTAGGGGCTGAATTTTGTTAAAAGCTTTACAAAAATTTGCCAGCTTGAAAAAAAATGGGAGCATTAAGTTAAAGAAAAATAGCTCTGCATCGACAACAGATATCGCGGTTCTGTAAACGGCACCCATTAGATCATTAAAAGCGGACAAATTCAATATGTCATTTTATATATTACGTGAATTCGTTAGGTTGTGTACAAGGGTTCTGAAAAGCCTCTATTTTCATGTTACTAAACTTTTTGAGTTGAGGTGTAACATATCAGTTTTGTCCGCTTTAGATGTACTATTAGAGGCAATTCGTGGAACTGTGACATCATTTTTCGTTGCTGAGTTACAGAGTTGTAAACTTGGTACTTTCATTTTCTGAGAATACTAGATTTTTGCCAATTTTTAATAAAAAATTGACAACCTAAATAAAAAATTTGAAACCAGCAGTCGCTAGATATTAAGGTTTACTTTCAAATGCAACAAATCACCAAAATTGGTGCGGTGGTTGCCGAGAAAAACGAATTCTCATTTTACATGTATTTAGATAGGAGCACCCGAGCGAAAGCTTCCTCTTGAGGAGGTTCTTAAATAAGGGAGGTAAAAGTGGGGTAATGTGCAGCGCGGTAACTGTCTCCCTGTAGAGGACACCTCAACCACGCTGCACAGATGGAGGGAGGGGACGAGAGTAGCGGGTGTAAAGGTGCCGTTGAGAAAAGCGGGGAATGAGAAAAGAGGCGAGGCGTGGCGCAGGAGGAGGGTAGGCGGAGGCACGCTGGTTTGACATCCTCTGGCAGTTGCTACGGGTTTTGTGTGCGCTGTGGACGTATCGGGCTCGTTTTGTGATTGAGACCGAGCGAGAAGGACGAACCAGCGACGCAACCGGGCAGCAGGCCGAGCGCGAGTAGACCGACCCAGAAGTGGTCGCCAAGCGCCAGGCACAAGCTAAACAAGTCAGACCAAAGGCGTGGGCTTGGCGTGCACAGGAGACTCCAGAGGAGGAAGGAAGAGAAAAAGGGGGAAGTGAATAGTGTGAGTTGTACAGTACCAAGTTGCTTGAAATAATAAAGACTCTGCATTCCCTTACCGTGACTTACCATCCTTTCTAATGGTCCTTTACACCTCATAAAAAATTAAAAGAGGGACATAAAACATACAAAATAAACAATACGCATAAAAAATCCGCCATACTTAGGCACAATGAAGGCGTTTTTAAAGGACTCTACACGCAATGTAGAAAACCGGAGTACCACCCAAACGCATGCGCGTAGCCCGCGCTTACCAAACTGAAATGTTACTCTAACTTCTTGTCCCAGAGTACCCAGAGTACAAGAAAATAGTAGAAGAAAACAAAATACTTCGAAACAGTTTAGCCGAGCTACGAGCCGAGATTGAAGCTTTTAAGCGCACGGCAAACAAGAGCACATCACAGCAACCCATACAAATTGCGGACCACACTTCCAAATCACCACCACAGACATCACTGCAACAAAGTACCGCCTCCAGCGCTCATTCGTTAACGCTGGAACAGTTAGCACAAAACATGCAACTAATGTTCGCAGAGCTACACAAACTCAAACGAATGGTAGAGGATGTGCAAACAAAAGCCGCAGCCGTCCCCCGAAAGAGGGTCAGTCAAAGTCCGGGAGCTCCTACCAGGACACCGAAAGCTATAGAGAACACTGATAGCGACAGTAATATCCATGGATAATATGGCAAACAACACAAAGACCGGACACATTGAAATCTGGCAATGGAATTGCTGCACGCTACGCACTAAATTGGCTAATTTCACGCACTACATAGAATCGGCGCCAATCCCTCCCGACGTTATCTGTATTCAGGAAATAGGGAAACAAAATCAAAAACTCAAAGGGTACGAGCTTTATGCTCACCCTGACTACCCTCAAATAGCCACCTTTGCCAAGAAGGATGTCGCGATTAGCGTAAATTATTTTTTTCGGGAACCTATTCAGCACCAGATAATCACGATTTGGCCGCAGAAAAGGGGCAAACCTAAAACAATTATTGTCAACGTTTATAGTTCTCCCAGAGAAAAACAGGCGGATTTTGAAAACGTGGTGGCCACCGCGGTGCGACTCGCTCAAGGTAGGGACAAATTAATACTGTTAGGCGACTTTAACGCACAACACTCAAACTGGGGCTACAGTAGAGTCAATCCCAAGGGCATATTGTTAGCAGACGTTGTAGAGCGCTACGGACTTTTCGAGCTAACTCAACCGGATCTCCCAACGCGAATCGGGAACAGCGTGTCCTAGGACACTTCCCCCGACCTCACGTTCACCAACAACGAAAGTGAGACGCGATGGACGAACCTAGGTGAAAACGTGGGCAGCGATTACTATATCTTAAGCATATCGGTTAATGCAGCCAGGATTCGAAGAGCTATTGGCAAGGCAAGGCTATCCGACTGGACTAAATTTCGCGAAAAACAGAAAACAATCGGCAGCATAGCAGACGTAGGAGTTATTCACTCTAGGGTCACAAAAACAATTGAAACGACAACGGAGGCTCCAGCCGTGGATCGTCACCTCTTGCATCTCTGGGAAGCCCGGAGAGGCCTCACAAAAAGGTGGAAAAGGCAGAAGCTTAACCGTAAACTCAGGATACGGATAGCTCAGCTAGCGCAGGAAGCTAGCGAATACGCACAAAAGTTAAGCGACAGCAATTGGCGTCAGTTCAGCGACTCGCTTCGGGGCACGTTGACTACAAAGAAAACATGGCGCATTCTTCGAAGTATGATTGACCCGGGAGGAACAAGAACAGTCGCGAATCGCACACTCAAGCTGCTTGAAAACGAGTTTGAAGGTCGGGAAGCTGACATGATAGACAAAATTAAAGAGATATACGTAGGAACTGTACCGACCGGGCAATCCACCAAACCCGTTTACGAAGGTCAGGACCAACCGGAACTGGACGCCCCCATAACCTTTGAAGAGGTCTACGCAGCGGCACACCCCTTCAAGAAAAACACGACCCCAGGGGCAGATCAGGTCACGAACGCAATGATTCGCAATCTAAGTGACGACACGCTAAAGAGCTTGACCAAATTCTTTAACGACATGGTCTGCACAGAGGATGGCGTCCTTCCAAAAGAATGGAAGGAATCAAAAATTATTTTTATTCCAAAACCAGGTAAGCCTCGTAACATCATCAACCTTCGACCCATCTCCCTAACGTCGTGCGCGGGGAAACTCTTTGAAAAGGTTGTGCAGGTCCGGCTCTCGAACCACATAGAGCTAAACAACATGTTCCCCTCCAACATGTTCGGTTTCCGACCCCACGTGTCAGCGCAGGACGTTTTTCTACTACTAAAGCACGAGGTCCTGCACCCCAACAGAGGGTCGGAAGATAAATTTGTACTGGCATTGGACATGAAAAAGGCCTTCGACAGCATCTCCCACCACGCTATTCTGGAGGGACTGGAAGCGGTGAACTGCGGCACGCGAATTTATAACTACGTGCGCTCGTTCCTCAGCCACCGTACGGCCACAATCGGATTAGGCTCCACGAGTTCCGACACCTTCAACTGTCCCGACAGAGGTACCCCTCAGGGAGCTAGACTCTCTCCACTGCTATTCAATGTAGGGATGAGAAAGCTAGCCCTGGAGCTAGATAAACACCCGAATCTCAGTTGTGCGATATATGCCGATGATATCACGTTCTGGGCTCACCAGGGGTCCTATGGGGACAAGCAAGAAGCCCTTCAAAAGGCCATAGATGCAGTCGTGGAATACGCGAGGGCGGCGGACATGGCATGCGCACCCGAAAAATCGGAATTCATTCGGGTGCGTGCGAAATACGCAAGAAAGAAGGACTGGGTGCCGCTCACTCTGACTCTCGACGGGGCGCCAATTCGTGAAGTGGAGACACTCAGAATATTGGGGATGTGGATACAGCAGAATGCTGGAACATCTCACACCCTACAAAAACTAAAGGCGGTCACAGGAAACGTAGCCAGAATGATAAGGAGAGTGGCAAGAAGCAGAGACGGCCTAACTAAGGGAGAGACCATCAGCCTGGTTCATGCATTCGTAATTAGCCGACTCACATACGCCCTTCCATATCAGGCCTTGACAAACCAAGAGATTAAACAGGCAAACGCAATAATAAGAAAAGCCTTCAAAGCCGCCCTTGGTCTTCCCGAATGCGCTAGCACAGAGAGATTCGAGGGACTGGGCCTGCACAATACTTTTGACGAGTACGCAGTCGCGACGTTATATGTCCAGAAAGAAAGACTTTGTTCTTCAACTCAGGGCAGGGAAGTATTGGCGAGGTTAGGCTTTCCCCTGAGACCCCAGTATTGCGGAGAGGAAACGGCACAGATAGACCGCAATGTTCTATCGCATATCGCGGTGGCCCCAATTCCCAAAAACATGCACCCCAAGTACCATCCCGGACGACGCAGAGCAAGGGCAAAGACCCTTCACAAACGTTTCGGCATGGGACCGGGGGTGTATTATACGGGTGCCAGTCGAGCCAGCTCAGACACTTTCACCATAGTCTCTACATGCAACAACAACATAACAACGGCATCCTTCAAAACCGCCTCGGCATGCGTGGCAGAGGCTGCAGCCATCGCCTTGGCCATTCAGGACGCCGAGCGCCAAACCAATTCGGCTGTCATATTATCCGACTCACAAGCGGCTTGCCGCCTGTTTTTGCAAGGAACGGCACCCAAATCAATAATAAAAATTTCAGGCACTCGACTGGAGGGGCACCACACTATCGTCTGGTGTCCGGCACACGAGCGACTGGCAGGAAACGCTAGGGCAGACCGTATTGCTCGAGGTTTGAACGTCCGAGCAACGGCATGGCCTAGCGACGACCTTCCACCGAATTCTCGGGACATCCTCCTACAGCAAAGGCAGGAGCGGAGACGTTTTGGACATCCTCACTCCGATTTAAACAGCGAACAGGAGAGGGACTGGCGTCGTATTCAGACGAATACATACCCCAACCTGCACCACCTACACAGAATACATCCCACGAGGTTCACTGACGAGTGCCCGTGGTGCACAGACATACCCACACTAAAACACATCACATGGGAGTGCTCCAGGAGGCCTCCGCACATAGGCAGTCCCATATTACACCAACATCCACTAATGAGAAATAGGCAGTGGGAGGCATGGCTTGCGGACGGGGGTCGGGAGAGCCAGTTGGCTCTTCTGGACCAAGCCCAGCGAGCCGCTCGTGCCAGTGGGGCCCTGGAATAGGGGCTCCAACCATCGTGCCTTATTTTATTTACATTGAATAAAGTTTTACTCTCTCTCTCTTGTCTTTCGCTTCAATGCAATCCCTTCTGTTAAACGTAACACAATTCTCAGTTCGTTCGAGTTCTGCATAAGCGGAGGCTACCACATATCAAAGTGAAGTGCGGGACATCCGTCCAGGGATTATAAAAGTCCACTTTCCTGGCTAAGAACATCTGCATTTTCTTCTTTTCTTCTTCTACAACAATTGGTCAGAGGGGGTCGCTTGCTGGAACCTCATGTAACGAAAACATGTTATACCCCACAGCCTTAATATGGTACAGTTTGGTAGTGGGAAATCGTCATTACTCGTTCGTGCCTGTGCGCAGTGCACAAATGGCGCCGTAGCCGCGCCATGCATGACGCAGTCGAACCTTGCCTTATAATTAAGGCTTGACGTAGTAGTTCTGCGGAAACCCGCAAGGTGGAGAGAAGTAATTAGTAAAGGGAAAATCAGACATCCACCCGTTCGTAGCAATTGCTACAAAGGAAACCCAAACGGGTTCCTCGAAGGAAAAGCCTAGAAGGATTTTCCCTTTACTTATTTAGAGAGGCATAGCTCGGCAGTACGCTCGCCGATCGGAACGAGAGTGGTCCCATTTAAGTGAGCTCACTGAGCCATAATAGGTAGAATCCATCAATCTCAAACTTGCGCTCATCAATAAGACATAAAAGCGTGTGATTCTTTATTGCAGAAACTTCATGCATCAGGCACGTACCCAGGGTTTTTTTCATCCGGGAGGGGGGGGGGGGGGGGGGGTGACCCCAAGGATGTAATTTTTTTATGCAAATGAAGCGCGGTTCTACTTTTGCGAGTACAAACGTCAATGATTCCCACCGCTCGCTACGAAAGCGCCTAAACACCCAAAACAGAAATGAAATAAGGTGTATCTCACAAGTGCACCTGTGATATGTCTATTTTACTTGGCAAACCAGGAGCCACATCAAATTGACTCGCGCAGGAAAGAAACGCAGGAAGGACACAACCAAGAATAAGTCAACAAGCGAATACGTAAAATAAAGATTTCTAGTAGTGTTTTTATGATGAGCTCTAGAGGAATTATAGTGAAATATATAATTGCGGAAGCATCACAGCTTCTTTGGGTCCCTCGTTTGCTGCTCTACCAAGTGAAGTGCCAAGGCCCATTCAGTTCCATACAATAATTACTAGAAATAACTCTGGGGGTAGTGGCTACTGAAGCTGCAATGGGAGTGGTTGAGCCAGCATGGGAATTATTGGAAGCACATGGACTTGCCTAAACTTCCTTCTTCCGGCGTCATACGGCTTCGTGACTTTGTAAACTCGTCGTTTTCAACAATGTACTATGCAGTAAATAATTAAATAAACATTATTAAAATTGTCCAACCACAGGATTCGAACACACGACCTCTACGCGCAGACGCCCGATATTGAAACCATTACTCCACGGAAGCATGCATCGACAAGTGACATATAACGATGTCAGTGCCTTCAGATGCTATGTGCTTTTCGATTTGGTCAACTCGACAAGCTGAGCCGTTGCAATTAGTAGCGATTGTTTGTGTGCGCAGCGTCTTCTGCACTTAGAAAAGTATAGAGTGCTCTGAAAGTTAAGACAATGAACGCATACGAAGCGTAATAAATGAATCCACAATCACGATCGAAGATCAGACAAATCCATGCACTTCCCATAATTCCCATGGTAGCTTAACGATTGAAGCGCCAGAGTTCCCTTTAGTACACCGTAGGAAACTCTATGCCAAAACCGACTCGTATTGTTATTTGGGAAGTTACGTAATGAAGCGTGGCCGCCAGACCAGTACAACGGCGTAGAGTGCAGGATGCTGTGGTTTTAGACGTGCTGCGCCCACCGAGGAAAGTTAGAAAAACACCCACATAAGCACAGCAGAGAAGTGCCTACGTCGGGTGGTTCGACTGGTAACTGTAGAAGCGCCATTCAAAACACACGGAATCATCCTCCACTCCGGTGGCGTTTTCTCTACTGCCTTTCCAAATAAAAATATTTTCATCCATAAATATTTTCACATGCTGCTAAATTTGTTAATTCTTGCTTTTCCTTCCTGTTCGACTGTTGAGTCGTCTCTGCCTTAGTAGATCGCTTAATTTTGTTCATTTTCTTGCGACTCCTGTTCCCGTTGCCGCTTTTGCACGAAAAATACTCTACAATTAGGGGAGAAACCAGACGAGGTAACGGGTGACATTCATATTGCTTATGAGTTCAGCGGTTATTGCAGGGTTTGATCGAAATTTTGACATCTTTAGGGATGATTATGAAACGTAGATCGTTTAAAAGATATCAGTAGGGAATTTCTAGCGGCCAGCACCTTCAAATTTCGAAACAAACATCGAAATAATGAGAAACGTGAAGACATCCCGGCATTTTTTTAGCTGGGAGAATATCAATCTGTTTCAATCCCTCAGTTTTAATGCCCTTTTCCTTGAACCGATCATGGTTCGCTTCTACGCCTCGGCCATAATGAGACTGTAGCAGCAGCCCAGTCTTGACCCCCGAAAGGCTGTCAAGTCTCAAGATTGAGTTGGCGGCGCTCTAGGAGTGGTGGCGTAGCCAGCGGGGGGTAGGTGTGGAGAAGTATCCCGCTTAATCTCGGAGGGGGGGGGGGAAGTGCGCGGGCCCTCCTGCGCCCCCCCTCCTTCCCTCACCCCGTGTACGTGCCTGCGCTTGCTCGGCTATGGCGCTCCCACTTCCGACTCGTGGGGTTCAGAAATTGTGGGAAGAGGCCTCTGCAGCAAAACAGAGGGATGCCAATGCGCGTCCACCGCTTTTGACCACGTAGGGTCCACTCACAAATAAGGAGTGAGCGCGATTGCAAGATTTGACCGTTGGACCCTGACTGGGCGCATCAAGTTAATCACGCCAGATTTATCATGCGTGAGTAAATGTCATGCGCCTTACTTTGGGTGCACTAGATGCCCGTGTACCATGCATCGGGTACACGTTAAGCAACCCCAGGTGGCCATAATTATTCCGAAGTCCCCAATGTGGCGCACCTTGTGATGAGATCGTGGTTTCGGCACGTAAAACCCCGAATTAATGGATTAATTACTGTGGTATCATTCCGTAGAGGAAAGAAGTCAATACTCGATAATGCAACTGTCACTCGCGTGCGCAGATGACGTTGTTGTCGTGTCACGCATGGCGCTATCTGAACTAAATTTAACCTTGTGCAGACACGCGCTGTTCGGCAGCGCATTTTTGCATCAGAGCAGGAATGGTCGGCTTGCTTTGAGAGAGTTACTATACTTACTTTTATACCTACTATGCTATATTACGCATAAACTCGTGGGATGGTGCCCCTCCTGTGTGAAGTTTAGTTAGCTTTTTTTAGGAAACATACGGCGCTTCCAGGCACCCTGTACCCTCGTCTATATATTGCTATTTACAACTCGGTGTGGCCGTCTGGCTAAGTTTGGGCCAAATAGGGCGTGACTGAGCAGCCAAACATCAAGTGGTGGCCTGGAACGTGAATGCGCTTAGCGCCAGACGCCCACTTGATTATCCGCATTACATTCTTTAAACGGGATGCCGATTAACTAAAGTCATCGCATTATGTTCTCGAATAAACACTGACAAGCGCGAATTGTTTGTTTTGTAGATCAAGCAACTGTGCATTTTTACTGCCATGTAAATTTGTCTGTCCACGACGGTTAACATTGGGACTCGAGTACTGCCCCAAGTATATCTTGGCGCATATCCTTGAATTCATATGGCTGAATTTGTTTTTGTAGAGCAGAGCCGACTGAGCCGACTCACTTTGTTGCTAAGGGGGCACACAGACTGCAATGCAGATGACGTTCCACAGGTCCCTCCCTCCCCCAAAAAATAAAGCATAGACAATTACATTAACCCCAATGACTGAGGTGTTACATTCGCCGATAAAAAGCCTGCATTTCAGCATGCTGTAAACCTGCCTATTAGAATTATAGTCGGCAATATCGCATTACACATATTCTGTTTAGCATCTCTGCAAGGATTTTCAATAAATCTCTCTCTCTCTCTCTCTCTCTCTCTCTCTCTCTGCACTAAGGTTGATCGCAGCTGGTTCTTATAATTCCACTCGAATTATTGATGATAATGACGTTGATAATAACAAAGAGTAATTCCCATCTTGTTTCACTTTGAAAGCTCTTTTATCTAATGCAACAAAAGAGAAAATATTTGTACGTAACTTAGGAAAAGAAGACGATTGTGAGCCGCAATTCTTGTCTCCTTAATTTGGTAACATATTTGGTTTACTACTTTCGAGCAATGTGTCCACGTGCGTGGACATTAATTTCCTTTTGAACTACTAGCAAATGAAAACATATGGCTTCATAAATGGTCTATGGAAGTCCCTGCAATGAAGTTATGAGTAATAAATGAATAATATTACAGCAGGGTTTCTCTCGGAGCCCACAATAATAATTTATCAAACTAATACTGGTGCTTATCAGCAGTTTGTAAGGCCGACGAGTGCATAATTTTTTTGCACAAATTTTCCGCTTGCTCGACTATGCCCCCTGCGTTGCGAATGACGTATGCAACGTTTCACAATGATGGCCGTTATAGGTACTTTCCGGTGACATTCGCGTCGAAGCAGCATTATGTACTAGCCCAAAACAAATAATCATGAAGTATGAGTGGGAAAAAGGGCACCAAGCGTCAAACGACTCCGAACCTGGCCTTTCCATTCCAAAATTAATGCTGTGATGAGCGGCACTATCACGGTTCCGTTTTCCATGCTTTCTCTTTCTTGGCTGCACTACACTGTACTTAAGTTCATTTCAATCTACAACGTACATTCTCTGCCCTTTCTGTCCTACTAGAGTGCATTTGTCACTCCCATGTTGGTACTTTAGTAGACCACCGGTTATTTGCTGTATGCATTACATAACCTGCCCAACTCCACCTCTTTGTCCCCTATCACCAACCCAGAAAGCTACACGGGCTTGTATTACTTTTACAACGACAACGTACTTGAGAAGACGCTTATGTACACCCTGTGTCTACTACTGTGCGCTTGAACTGTGTATTTCTTTCCATATTTCTTTTTTCTGTCAAGCCTTTTTGTCAAACCAATTTTGTCATATATTATACAAAAAAATTACAAATATTCGTTTGAGGTATAAAACCCATTTATCTTAATGTAAAACACAGAAAGGGGTGATTGGAAATGATTGGAGGTTTCGCCTAACTCTGGAGACCATGAACGACGGAGGCGTACAAAAACAATCTTGCCAGTAATGGTTCAGATAGTTTGATGCTGGGAATTCTTTCTGCCCTTTTTATAAAGGTAAGTTCGTTAAATGTGGCTTTTAGTGGCGCAAGAGTGGCTGAGGCTATGCTGCGCCGAGCACAATGTATCTTAAAATCCAATTTAAAAAGAAAAAGGCTATGTTGATCTATATTTTGTATAAAAAGCCAGTGTCATCTAGAAATTTACGCACGTCAGGTAATGTAACTATAGGATCATCTATAATTAAATCAGGGTATAAAGGTATGTGTAATTTATATAAATGATGCAAAAGGTTTCGTCTGTGTACTTCAATATGTGTGCATATCAGTAATATATGAATAACTGTTAGTGGTTCTTGGCATTTCTCGCATGTTGGTTGGTTGATTGATTGGTTATTTGGAGTTTAATGCGCAAAGGCTACTCAGGCCGTGCTTCGCCAGTCACATGAAAATAGAAAACACAACATTAAAGCAGGTAAACCTGCGTTACATTATAGTTGGTGTAAATAACCAGTTGTCGCTAAAAACTCAAACAAGTCAGTAAATGGCACTAGCGGGTCATCTGCCAGCAATAAGGCAGGGTGTATAGGTATATGTAAATTATACAGGTTGTGTAAAAGCTTCCGTCTCTGTGTTTCGATGCGTGGATAAGGATGTGTATGACGGTAAGAGCTTCATGGCATTTTTCGCAAGCTGGTGGGTTTTCTTTTCAAAAAAGAAATTGTCAGATGTGTCTGTCCAATCCAAAGTTGACACAGCATCACCTCATAGAACCGTTGCTGGTTAGTGCACGACTTTCACTCGCCAATTACGGATTTAGTAAGATGTAGCTTGTTGCTTATACAGCGGTCCCATTCGTGTTGCCATTTCGACACCAAGGCCTTCCAAATCGCATTGATACTATCTTTAAATGCAAGTGTTGTGTTTGTTCTATCTTTGTACGCTGCAATTGACGCTCATCTATCCGTTGCTTCATTACCCGGTATCCAACATGGCTTGGTGCCCAGCAAATCCTAATTGATCGACCGTATTTGTTTTTAGGTACCATGTTTAAAATATCTCCTAACAGGGGTTCACATTCGGATTTCACGTGTAAAGCCTTCGGTGTGCTTAATGATTCAGTGCATATGACTGTTTTCGCGTATGTCAGTCATGATCTTTTTAACTACAGTCTATACTACGTCGACTTCGGCTATGCAGGCAGAGGCATGCTGTGGTAATCGAATACTCGTTTCCCACTTTTCCGTTACGGCTCCTACACTCACGTGCTCTTTTGATTTAGAGCCATCAGTGTAAAATTTCGTGTAGTTTGTATAATTGTCCTGAAGAGCGCGGGATTCTTGCATAATGTGTTCATGGGGGGTGTCTTTGCTTTAAATGTGTCAATGTACAATCACATAACGGTGCAAAATCGTAAAACGGGGGTAAATGCTGTGGCTCTCTGGCAACCTGGAGGAGTTCGCGAGGAATGTCATAATCCCGACAATATTCCTCATATCGCAGGACAAGCGGCCTAATCATGTTCCGTTTATTTCTGTAGTGTAAGCGTTAGTTGCACTGTTAGAAGATGTTGTAGCATATGTGTTCTGGGTGAAGACTCGATTGAGAGTATGTAGGAAAAAGTTAGTAGCACTCTGCACTGCTGTAAAGGAGGTTCATTACAGTCAACGTATAAACTCTGAACAGGTGATGTTCTGTAAGCACCACTTGCCAGTCGTAGTCCAAAGTTATGAACTGGATCAAGTCGTCGGACATAAGACTGTCTGGCTGAACCATATATGATGCTACCACAGTCTAATATGCTACGTATCAAAGTGCGGTAAATGTGCAGCAGGGATTTACGATCAGAGCCCCAGCGCTTCCAGGACAGGACTTTGAGGACGTTAAGTGCATTGTTCGCTTTAATTATGAGACTCTTCATGTGCTTGATAAAGTTCAACTGTTTATCAAACGGAGCAACCAGAAACTTGTGTCCTTGTTTTACCGGTAGTGTGGCTTCGTGCTGCTTGAGGACAGGATCTGTTTGTAGGCCTCCTTCTTGTGAGAAGACAACACTAATAATTTTTTCAGTTGAGAAGCGAAAAGTGTTTTCAGATGCCCACTGCATGAGTTTGTTCAATGTAACTTGAATTTGCCATTCGCAGTTTGCAAAGTTCGACGCACCAAACGCAATTTGTAAATCATCCACATATAATGAGTTCATTACAGAGGATGTAATTACATTGACTTTGCAATAATACTTTGCAAGACAGCTTGTAAGTGCTATAGGTCTGTAACTGGTTGCCGTTGTAAGATGCTTTCCAGCTTTCAAGGGATTATGATGGCTCCTTCCACTCCTTTGGCAGTTTTCCCATTTCCCAGATAAGGTGGAAAAAACGGAGCAAAGTCTCAACTGCTTAAAGAGGTATGTGAGCGAGCATTGTGTAATGTACTCTGTACAGATCGGGTGCTGTTTTTGCCAGTAGAGAGTACTATGTTGATTTCCGGGAGTGTTAAGGGGGCATCATACGATCTCTCGGAACTTCCTATTGTCGGAAGCTTAGGTTTTTCTGCTGATTGCTTATATTTTTTAAATGTAGCAGAATAGTTTACTGAGCTTGATATGTTACGGAACTGCTGTCATAATATGCCTGCTTGTTCTAAGTTCGTTTGCGTATCTGGGGGCGACAGTATAGGGATGGTGTAAGGAGCGTAGTCGCCTCTAAACTTACGAAGCTGATTCAACATTATTTTGGATGTTGTCGAGCTATTTATTGGTGATGCATAGGTTTTCAAAGACTGTTTCTGCTTGCCAGCGCGTGTACCTGGCTTTCCCTTTTGCGTTTTTGAAAGAGAGGAGGTTATCTCGTGTTGGGTATCGCCGAAAAATACATCGCGCTGTGTTTTGTACATTTTTGGTTTCTGTACATTCATTCGTCCACCAGGGTATTTCTTTTTCGTAAGGAGCTGGAGGATTGTGGGATAGTCTGTTCTGATGTAGCAAGTATAGAGACAGTAATCTTTTCATTAATTTTGTCTATCGTTAACTCATCTATGTTCTTTAACAGACTGGTTTTTTCACTGACGAGAGGCCAGTTTGTTAGATCGAGTTTCGAACGGGGTAATCTTAATGGATTGTAGGGAAAGGAGATATCTTTTTTAATCATAGAAGGCATATAGTCACTACCATAGGGATTGCGAATAACACGCCATTGAAAATCGCCAAAGAGAGATGAAGAGCACAGCACCAGGTCTACACAGCTCATAGCTCCTGCGCTTGGAGAGCAATAGGTTGCAGTACCAGTGTTTAAAAGGCATATGTCATTTATTGGCATAATATCTTCAAGTGTTTGACCCCTGGTGTCGGTTGTTTTACTACCCCATAACGTGTTACGTGCGTTAAAATCACCCGCTAATAAAAAAGCTTCAGGTAGCTGGCTTAAAATTAAATCTAGATCTCTTACAGCAAAATGTGAATGCGGTGGAATGTATATTGAACAGATGGTGATAGTTTCTTTAGCTAAAACGGTGATAGCAACGGCTTCTTTGTGACTGTTAATGGGAACTTCTCTTGCTGCGATACCGCCCTGCAGAACAATGGCTACACAACCTGAAAGCCTGTTCGCCTCAGTACGGTCGTGCCGTACAACAGTGAAGCCTTTTAATATGTTTTCGTGTGTTTCGTCTAGGTTGGTTTCCTGTAAACATAAGGCCACAGAAGAGAAGTTACTTAACATGCCTTTGATGGCACTTAAGTTGCGTAAGCGCCCTGTACAATTCCAGTGGATAATAAAGGCCATTTAAGAACTGACAGGTAAAAAGGTATTACGAAACAATGAGAGCTAAGAAGCTGTTAGGTTACATAGATTTAAAGAAAATTAACACAAAGGAGCGATAACCTTTAGGTTATCGCTTTCTTAACGTGGTTATTGTGACTTTGTCCCTCTTTCCGCGCTCCAGCGAGCGCTTATCCTTTCGGTGTCGATGACACCAGGTGTTTTGCGTCGACCTCCATCGCTCTCTCTGAGGTGCCGCAGGAGCGGGAGTTGAGCGCCGAAACACGTGTCTCGGGCCTTGGAGTTCGGTGATGCATGTCTACTTCGCTGCGGGGATTGAATTCCTTTATTGAAAAAACGCAACCTGACGGGGTTCGTTCTTGCATGGGAGTCCTCCAGCGCTTTGTAATAAAAGTGCGTAACTATTAAAGCACTTATCGACAGTCCATCGTATTTGGTTAATAAAGCGGGCGTTACAGCGCCCCGCTTTTCAATGGATAACGCGCCTGCAAGTGCAGTCGTTGAGTTAGTTCACTCAGCGCCGCGACTTTCATTGCAATTTTGTGCGAATCGTTTCTTTTTTTGATAATCCGGGGTCGTCAACTGCAATCTTTTGTTTTGTGGAACAGGCAGCTAAGCAAGGTGTGCGCGATTTAGTTCCTAATTGAGTAAAAAATCCCTATTATAACTTTCTTTTTAAGTATGCTCTATATGATAGTTGTCGACCCCGCAACTATAGTATTGGGACACACTTTCTTGAATGCGCGAGAAATTACCTTATATGTGCTCTTTTAATGCAACCGTTCCAAAATTGCGCGCACAATATAGAGCACGGCTTCCTGACTTAGGGTATTTTTGAAAAACATGTCTGCTGGCCACGAAAATCGGAAATGATGGCAACGAACCGCCGACGCACATGCCTGTACGTAGGACAATGGTCGCATGTAATAAATCTACCGTGTCTTGCAGAAAGCCGGACGTACGCTGCATAAACCACACTTCCCCCTTTCACTCTGCGCTCTTCCTTATTCTTCAAGGGACGAGATTAGTTGCTTGTTGTCGCTTCTGTCAAAATACTTCGCACCTTTCGCACTTTTCACATTTTCTCCCGCAACATTCCTTAGCCTCAAGCTTTGGGCAAGGTGATCACAATGCAGCTTCGTCTATACTGCACCAACCTGCGCATCACTAATACCACGTGACCCCTATCCGCTATTTTCTGCGACACAGAGATACCATGTAAACGAATCCTACGTGAAGAAATGTCGTGCTCTCTTTCGCTTTGTCACATTGGAGGATGTTGTAGTTCATGATTTGGCACATGTCCCAAGACTTGAGACATCGTGCTGTGATTCAGGAGTCGGCAGCTATCTAAAAGGTCAAGATAGACCAGCAGATAAATTTTTTGCCAGCTGTCCTGTACAATTTTTCCGCTGAATTAAGAAGTTCGAAGAACCAGTCGCTGGACTTATGTCACGCGGGCGGCTGGTTCTTCGAACTTGTGTCGAAATAGCGACATTGATGGGGAAATTGGAAATAAAATTGGAAAACAGGGAAGCATGTGCTATCGTCAATTTTCTATGATGGCGCTCCCTCTTAAAGTAGTAATGATTTCATTTAGTTATATTTTTTTCTATCAACAAGCCGCATATTGCGCAGAACTTTGAGCGAGTTGCATGCCTTGCTACTCGCTTTCATTTCGTTTCGTTGTATTATATTATATTTCATTGTTTTCCGTTGAAGGGTTCAGTTGAAGTTGGGTGTATTCATTTTATTACAGCTGGTTCTTTGTTAGCATACTGCTCTGTGTACCCATTTGTATTTTCTTTGACTTTTCCCTTCGATCTTTGACCAGGTGAGTGTAGGCTGCTCATATAAATGAAGCTCTCATTGCTTGCTTGACCCATTTTCTAACAAATTTCCAACAAATGTGTGCACTGGCGCGCTTAGCCTTCTGTAAGGAGGAGCGATCTCTTTACCACAATTTAACTGGGCTTATTGTCGCCATCACTACACAGAGTAACGAGCCACATATTATACCTTTTTTTACCCATTTCTCTTGCGAATAGAATCACGTGACAAGCAGGCTACACTACCTTATGTCTAACAGCCTAGTTAATTAACCTCAGTTGGTTAACCGGGACACTTCCCATTATTGCAGGTGGTTACACGGGACATATGCGCATAGTGGTCCAGCCGGTTGAAATTCGGCGGAAAACGATATTCCCGTCGGAGACGGGTGGTAGTGTTGCGCCATCTCGGTTCAGCAGTAGAGAACACGCACCGCTTGCTATGCATAGCCTACGAGATTGCGCACGCTTCGCAGGTTTGCGAGTGTTTTTAATCTCCGAGTCCGTACGCTCCTACTCCTGTCCTCCCGCGATGGCGCTTTGCAGTTTCACATTTCAGAGCGCGGGAGTGCGAATAGAGGCTGGTTTCGAAATCCCCAGAGAACTAGACTAAACTTGAGGCCAGCGTTGCCGCAACCCCGCAGCTGCTATCGAGAAAATTTTGTCATTTTTCTCCTTCAAATTTTAACGATCCAGTACCAACATTTCTAAAGCCTATTGTGTTGCTCCCCGTTATGGAAGTACGGCCACCATAACTGCCACGTTTTTTTTTTCTTCTCTCACAGAACGTCCTTTTGATTTCGCCACAATATTTGGTGTTGAGGAAGCAGGGACAATATAATCCAGAACTGTGATGCATTGCGGTGGTCGAATAGAATACGTTACTTATTTGAAGGCACTGCTGCGCAAGTTCCAACAATTCAATACACGCTCACCACCGAAGTCTGCTTTACGGACTAAGTCGCAGCGTTAGGAACTATTAAAAAAAACATGGAGAGCCGCTATACCTTGTGCGCTTTGCCTGGCCTCGCAGTGCCTCCGGCGCTACCTCCATTGTGTTTGCTAAAATGCCTTAGAGCATGGGTTCCCACGCTGGGTTCCGCAAACGGCATTTTGGGCCTCAACGAGCGGCCAAAACGAATCCCAGCCCATTACCCCTCTGGATGATTTTTACTTTAGAGTTTCAATTTAAGAAATAAACGTACCACATCTTCACGTCGTATGTTCAAGTGATTCATCGTTCTTTTCGTTGTCGCAACAATCATCGAGACGCCGTGGATAAGCACATCGGTTGGAAAAAGAACTAATTGAGGGCGGGTCCGCGTCCAGGTAGATAGGGTTCCTCAAGAACAAATAGCTTGGGAGCCCTCCTCCACCCCCCTGCTGTGGAGTATGCAAACCGCTGGCATGTGCGATTTATAGTTTTCAAGCCATGCCTGATAAACGATGCATAAGGCACTTATACCATAGAGTAACATAGTAAACGACAAGAGTAGACACTCGAGCGGTTTCGCGGCCGAGCTATGGAGCTTCGCCGATTACGCTATGTGGCAGAGCATATCAAGAAAAATGGGGCTGCAGGTGCGGCTAGCAGCTTGACCGGCGGCACGACTCAACACGTGCGAAGCCTAGACAGGTCTCGTCACCGGGCTCACGGTTCTGTAAAATGTCCCCCAGGATTGTTTCTGGGTTCTTCTGCTAGAGTCTGACACTACTGCTTCGTCGCCGTTTCATGGTTTCACAGGAAGTTCTTTTGCACATGTTTTGCACGTTGTTAAAGACTTACCCCCGTATTCACAAACGCACCTCCACTTGACCCTCCACTCGAAATGCACCTTGAGTGCGGGTTTTCGTTTCAGAAATTGCCCTCCGCACGAAACGCGCCTTCAGTGAAGGAAAGCTCGATCGTTTTACTCGAAAATGTCAAGGTAGCCTCGCAACTACCTTGAGTCGCTCCTTGAGTGAAGCTAGTGCGTAAACATGGCGGCCTTGTTATCGGTCGCTCGCCTCGTCAGCTTTTTCGGGTGGGCGCCAGTTGCCTCTGTAGCTTTCCTTTAGTTAACGATGCTCCGCATATTCAAAGGCTTCGTTTTCGGGACCGGTGCAGTCCTCTGGAGCGCTTTGTCAACGGAATTATTCCACTGCGGTGCCGAGTCAGATCGGCCGTCCTGTCAAGAAGACTGCGAGGTAGTGCAGTGACTGTCGCATTACTCCTGGCATGAGCCAGTTGTTGACCTGCATACAGGTATTGTTCGCGCCAGTGCTCCATAACTACTATTGCCACCAGAGCATTTACGTGTTTCTCGCGGCTGATCGTACAAGGCTGCATCAGTTCAAGCACGGCGCGATACACAACTGCGGCGGACTTCAACCCTATGACAAAAAAAAAAACGATGAAGATTCCTGCGATTAGTGCGTATATTGCCTGTGTGCGTGCATCGCTTGTGCAAGTGCCGGTAGACGCCCGCGTTCACGCCGTTCGCACTAGGGTAGATAGTCACTGACTATTCTAATCCAAGAACGGCGAAGCACACCGCAGCAAGGCGATCATCTCTATAAACGAGCAGGTGCGTTCACTTTACATTCTTTTTTTTTTTTTCAATTTTCTTTAATTCCATGCAGCTAGTTGCGCTAGGGAAAACAAAATAATGTACTGTAATTTTGCGTAGACCATGCGCAGTTCGTGGAATTTAACGTCGTAACCAATAAAACGTGAGCCTTGCTTCAAAATATTCAGTTTAATTAGCTTATCATGCCTATGAACATCCGAGCCCAACGAGGAAGTGGCCAGTTGTGAAACGGCACCCAGAATTATACCTGCATGTATACACAAGTGATTGAAATGTTTTATTTAAACAAAAAACACAATAACAATGCAACATAGTATGCTTTTTGCATATGACATTGTTTTTATTGCTATAAAAAAAAGCTGTAGCAGTGCAGTGACAGCTCCTAGTACAGACATTGCTAGCAAGTGGTAGCAGATATGTGTCGCATATCTTTGTTGCGAACATGCCAGCCCTCTAGAGGGTTCATTATATAAGTGTTAGACTATATCGGTCTGGCTGCGCAAGCGCCAAACCAGCTGAAAAACGTTTCTTTGCAAATATAAATAAAAAGAGTATGAGCTTATTATAGTAAAAAAAAATCGCGCTCTAGAACACAAAAGTCTTAAACGAATTTAATTAGTACGAGAGGTAAAATAAAGAAAACAAACACAGTACCTAAGCCTCTTTTCATGCGCCTAAACGCCATTGTATATTTATCACCAACCTCTTGTCTTGTGCAGGAACCAGGCTGCCAACACAAGCATGCAGAGCAACTGCCTTTCCCAGTGTGCTGTGTGTGATGCGCTTGCATTGATCTGCAAGTGAAGAGCTCCAGTTAATGTGTCCATCTGCACTAGAATAGTTGTCGCAATATTCTGGCTAAGATGTCTATCCTACCGCATCTGACATCCTATCAGCTCATTTCATATCAGCTATTTGCCTTCGTAGACACGGTGTAGCTGAAATGATTGTATCTTTTATCCAGGTTGTTTTGTTCAGCCATATTTATTAACATAGTATGTACCCCTCAATAATTTCTGCTCAATGCAAGTGCCATTATTTTTTTTAAAACAACTCAACATTATGCTCGTGTTTTTCTACTTTAATAGTATGCAAATGCAGCGTAAACTCTGAAGTTGCAAACAGAAGCTGTAGTATTGCTTACAAATACATTCTAGAATAAAACTCCGCCTGTATTCTAGGCAGTAGCCTGTCGGGTGTAGGCACCCGACGGCGTGTAATGGTAAGCCCATGCAGAATATATGCTGTTTCTGCCCTGGTTCTAGCTTCAGCTTAAGATGAATTATGAGGGTTTGAATTTCTTCCATCGGATAGGTATGACAGCTAACTTCCATAAGGCTTGCAGAACTTTACCAATTGACCGAGGAACAAAACTCGGGATAGCAGCGTGTGTTGTAGGATCCCCAATTAGGCCAAATGATGATGCATACCGTCACAATGACGATCCTGAAAAATACGGTATAGAGTGCATCACTACCGTTACTTCAGACAAGCTGCGATTAACCATAAAATTATGAAATATTTCTTAATGTGAACTAGCTCACGCTAAAGTAGCTTCAGCATACTAAAATGCTGGCTACAAGTGCTGCGAAACTACGATGCTTTCAGGTCTGCCACAAGCCTTGCTGTGCAGCACAGACATTGATTTTTTTCATCAACTGGTTCTTCCAAAGTCCACATCCTGCACCAGAATGCCAAAAATTTTATGTACACTGGGCGTTCGCGCGCTAAGTAAAATCAGTCTATACCTAAGGAACGGAGATGAAAAGACACAGCACAACTAGAAAAATGCGGCCACATTGTGAACTTAAAGCACAGTTCATAGAACGTGCATCAGATGCTACCATATAACACATTGAAAAAGAGTAAGGCGAAAAAACACTAATGCTGGTGGAGAACTACTGAGAAGTGAATTTCAAGAAGTTTAAAACATTCCGTAGCATATATGTGAAGGGAGGAAGCACTGGAAATGTAGGCACCAGTGCTGGTTCATTGACCACGTGTGCTACAATTTGAACAAACCGACTAACAACCACGGCTCCTATAACAAAGTACAAGACTCAAGGACGCTTTTCTTCAACCTGCTGGTGCTACGCACACAACCATATGCATTCTGCCACATGTATACTATAGCGGCTTCTCCTCAATCCTCAAAGATTTCGTACGCGATACTAGAATGATCGCTGGACATAGGCGCCGACAGGTACATTCTGCATTCTTGTTTAAAAAAGCGGAACCAATAGCAGACTGTCGTACCGAACCTTCCACAAGCTCCGATTAGCAAAACATAAAATGTTTTGAGCAAGCTTATGCTGCCTCATATATGCTTCAGGTGTCAATGCCCGTAACATGAGCAACAGCCATGCTTGAGCACATTGGAAAGGTTTTATCGACAGCGCCACAGCAACCTCGCGAAAACCGCATCAACATAATGAGCTTCTATGCAAAAATGGTTCACTCACCCGTATTTTCTGTCCTTTTGTTGCTTTCAGCAAAATTTCAGCCCCTATCGGTCTTGAACCTTGAAGGTAAACAAAACTGCCCATCGGCCGTTCCATCTGTGTTCTCCTTCGAAGTCAACTCGGTCATCATACACACACGGAGAAAATTACCCATACTAACCGCGATCAACAACCGCAACGTGAACTACCAATGAAGCACTAGGAAACAAAGAGCAGCGGACAAATGCCGGCACAAATTTTCTTGGTTTTCAGCCATGCGCCATGCTCGCAGCTGTTGGGGTGCGATTGTTGCCAGATCTCAAACACAGCTCCCGCTTGATCTATCAGTCGAATGCTCGCAGTGGCAGCGTTGCCGAGCTAAAGTTGTGCATTGCTCCATGCAAAGCGAAGACCTCATAGAAACGTGGGAGGCCAAGCTCGTCTCCGAGGACCTGGAACAACAATGACGCCCCGACGCCACGGCCAAGGAGGCAGCGAAGGCCAAAGGGCTCCTGGAATGAGGAGGCCTCCCACCGAGAGAAGAACCGGGGCTTACCCCGGGATACTGTTTCGAAAATGTGTAAAACTAAGCGCAATAGCGTAGCAGAGGGCGGCAGAAAGTTAGGTGGGCGGATGAGAATAAGTAGTTTGCAGGGACAACATGGCCACGATTAGTACATGACCGGGGTAGTTGGAGAAGTATGGGAGAGGCCTTTGCCCGGCAGTGGGCGTAACCAGGCTGATGATGATGATGATGATGATGATGATGATGATGATGATGAAGAAGAAGAAGCGCTATATAACCATGAACGTTCACCAACTAGCCCCCTTCATTGCTTTACTCGAAAATAAAAGTTTATTCCTCCTCCTTGCTCCATGTAGTCGTTTGATTAGGAAGACGAATTAACGGGAACACATATGTCACTGTTAGCCACATGAACGAGTGACCATGGCCTTGAAGCCATAAAAAGCTGCTGCCCATTTGTAACGCTGAATTTCATTTCGCGTTCATTTTTTTTTTATCATGCGCAGCCATGAGTGGTGATGCTAGCGATAACAGCGACCCGGCAGCGTCCGAGCTGCGACGCACGTTCGAAACAATGCCGAAGTTAGAAAAGAAAATGGTTCGTTAAAAAATGCTGCCTATGAACACATGGCGTTCGGTGCAGATATACTTATGTTACGCACAGCGGCTTCTGAAAAAGTATGGTGCTCCACTTTTGCAAAAGAAATGTAGCTATTTCAGAAGCGGTACGTGTGCAATATTTGCAGTATGGCAATAATGCGCTCTCTCTCAGCCTCTGTAGCAGGCTATATTCGTTCGAGCGTTGTTAGCTATTTTCCATTGGGCTGAAGATACGTGTTTTCATGTTTTAATTGCGCATGGAGTCCTTACCGTAGAAAGTTTCTTGTTTTTATTAGCATTTATAACACTGTTTCATTCACCTTAGATCAGAAAAATATGCATTACATGAAGTAACGCAGCATTTCCTTTGTAAAGCTTTGAAGGCTGTGTATTGCTTACACGAAGGAACGTAGCGTCTACAATCAATGGCTTTGAAGCCTGCAGTAGTGCTTACTTTCTGCCTGTCATTCTAAAAGCATTGCAGGAATCTCCACCATTTCCTCCATATATGCTCTACACCCAAAGGACATCATCCATATTCAAGCGCAAGTTTCCAAGTATCAGAAGAGTTGAAGACGATTGCAAGGCTTCGAAGACAGCATGTGAAGACCCCCAACACAGTGAAAGGGCTTTACTGACTGAGATGCCAATATCTTGCAGCTATTTAATGAAGGACGCACGAACTTACACATTCGAGATGAGGAGGTTGGTGCGTGCCCAATTATTTTTGTAGCCATTTTATCTTGGCATGCAACCAGTCACATAATTTTGCTACCTTAATTCACCCTCCTTCGCAGAAGTACAAGAAAAAGCATAGTATCTTTTCCTTCTAAAACTATCCCATTTTGAACAAATTAATTTATGGCGTGTTGTTGCAGCTTTTTTTTTGTTCTCTGGATAGTTGCAACTCGTTTTGTATGTGTTTTGCTTGCGTGAAGTTATTGCCATCACGCCATTAATTTCCGCCTATTCTCCATTACTTGCATTTTGCAGTTTCTTCCTGTTTTCATGTCTGCCACTTTTCTCCCAATCTTGCTGCTGCAATAAATTGTCTGCTATTTTCGTGTCCTTGGCTGTGCAGCAAGTTGATTTATATTGAAGGAACATGGCACATTTACTTACGATACTCCTTTTGGTGTGAGTTACTAGAAGTATAATATCACAAAGGATGAAGTTCTACTTCCTCAACAGTTTACATAATTGTTGTGCTAAGTTACAGCTCGAACCAGCAAATATGAATTTGAATGAAACTAACATAAAGTGAAACACCTTTACGCGCTTGTCGTCGCTACATGTAAACAGCTGCAGAAGCACCTGCATGAAATCCCTCGATTTATGCGACGTTATGGATTACACAAAAAAATTAAAGAAACGAAACTGAAATCATGGCCTCCGAGATTCGGCGGCATGCCGTGGCCATCTTGGAGGCTGGCGCGTTTCGCCGATTCCGCAAGGTGTGCTGAGAGCCAAAGTCGGCCGCAGGCGCCTACGGGAGTGTCCACTCTTTACTTTTACTATATTACTTTATGCTTATACATCAGAGTGCCATTGGTTCAAGGGACACACGTTTTCTGTACGCGGAGATTGCAATCTACGTACTTCCACAAAAAAGTACATTGCGTGCGGGGTCCCATTGTCTCAGGCGTTTAAACCAGCACCACAAGGCGTGAATCACGTACCACGATGTTCGTTCGTTCGTTCCCGACGAGTTGTTGTTGAGCGTGACCTCGGTAGCGAATCTACTTATGAAAATTATACAGGTGCACATATGCAGCCTCGCCGAAGCTGGTCACGCTCGGGTGATCGTAGTATCTATCATCTTCCCTGCATTGTTTCGCATTGCGTCTTCCCCGCATCACTGCAGGTCCTGCAGTGAAGACACAAAGCGAGAGAAGGTTATTGGGGATAACACTTGGAAACTAACAAATTATTTAGGAGCTAAAAGATAAATATAAAGGAAAGGTGCTCCAGCAGCCAGAACGTGTCAATTTGTTAGTCCCTTCTCAACGAGCCACTATTGAGCGTATATACTATACATACTGTATCAGGATTGGCTGCGCCGCGGTTAAATAAACATGGTGCGTACCTCCAATGCTTCTGACGCTCACGTTCTTCTTTATTCAGCATTGCTCCGCACGGCGTCTTATTTCCGTACTTCAATCTGTGTAGCGAAGACATATGTGACAAAAGGTTGGACGCTTCCATGACTACTGCGAACAGCAGTTACGAGCAGGCAGACGGCCCTGAACGTATTGGTTCGTTAGTCCACTCGCAACAATCACAACTTCTTGGAGGAGCCCGGCAGAAGACACTTGCGCTGGGAGTCTACTTTGTACGCATGCGTTAATTGTCCGTAATATCGTCGCTCAGCGTCGTTGTAAATTACAGCTTCTACGGAGTTGACATGTCGGCAAGTCGATGCTCGTGCGATACTGTTATAGTGAAATTTTATTCTAGCACGCCCGTTTAAAGCAAGCTCATTTAATTGCGATCCCTATCGTCCGCTGTCGGCGCAGCTCGCGCTTCGCTGACATTCTGATGACGTCGCCACTGACGACAATGCTATTGCGAGCGAACACTGGAAATAATCATGCGATGTGTAAATACTTTGCACCATGTGTGCTGTTATTTCATTCTTTCTGCCACCTGCCGCAGTCCTTTTCAAATATGGTTCCCCCTATAGAACCGTTGCAAATATTGGTCTATAGAAATCTTGTATCGGATGCTTATTGATAGTGATGGCATAACCACTGCGCCGGTAGAGCTGGTCTGAGTGGAAGAGCCATCCGTATATATGTGGACTCGGTCAACGTAGAAAGTGTTCAAACAATCCAGAGCTGCTTGCTTCAGGACGAAGGTAGGCAGGTCGGTCTTCTTTCTTATCCCTGGAACCGTAAGACGCACTTGAAGTTGTTTTAAACACCACAAAGCTGAGGTTGAACGTGCTGAGGGTGTGAAGCCCGATGGCAGACAGGCACGATGGATGCTGACCTCGTTGGAGAAGGACGCCTGTGGTCGTCGTTCTGGCAGGCAGGCAAGAGAGCTTGATTGCATGCGTGAAACATGATGAACATCAGCCCTAAACGTGTCGGTGCTAATGTAAGTCGTGATTGGATGGTCTTGAGCCATTATAATGATTCCTGCTGTTGAGGCGCTCCGCGGAAGGTCTAGGCAAACACGTGGTGCCTGTGCTTGCACGCTCTGAAGTTCTCGAAGATTTGACTTGCATGTTTTAGCAAGCACGGGAGAACTATAATGTAGCAATGCGATAAAAAGTGCTCGATGTAACTGTAGCGTGGAGCCCACTGACGATCCCCTTGTTTTCCTGGCGATGAACTCGAAAACATGAACAATTGATGTGAGCTTCTTCTTCAAATGGGCAACGTGAGGGCTCCAAGAGAGGTCCCGGTCCACAATAACACCCAAAAACCAATGATTTCTCTTGTAGGAGATAGGCTGGCCATTGATGCATACTGGATAACGAGACATCGCGTTTCGTGTAAAAGCGACTAACGCACATTTTCCTGTTGGAATGGTAAGGCCTTGTGTGTGAAGATAGTGAGATGCCTGTGTTGCTGCTTTCTGTAGTCTTGCGCGAACCTGCAGGCGAGTGCCCGCTGATCACCAGATGCAGATGTCGGCTTAGATTGAGACACTCATTGTTTCCGGTAAGGATTCGGCCAGCCCAAGAAGCACGAGGTTGAAAATAATAGGGCTTAGAACACCACCTTGGGGAACTCCTTGACAACACTTGAACTCACTTGACAACATCGACCGGGTCGGAGCTTGTTGCCCTCCGAGGTGCCGTTGATTACATTAACAACCAACCCGCTAATCGGTGGGCAATATTCTGCGATTCGAAGTCGGTCTTACAATGTCTTCTGTCATCTCTCCGTCACGGGTCCTGTGAGCAACTAATGTCAGAGATAAGAGAAATGCGCCATCGTATGATAGCGAAAGTACACGACGTCGTGTTTCAGTGGCTGCCTGGCCATTGCGGTATCTCCGGCAATGACATCGCTGACGAAGCTGCTAGGAAAGCACACGAAGGAGCATCCCTTGTTTCTGTACCTTTATCGCGGACCGATGAAGCCCAATACCTAAGCAAGCTAGCACACCGTATGACATTAGAGAAGTGGCACACACCTGAATTCACCCAAGATAGATTCCATTCCCTCGACCCCTCTATGCAACTGCGGCTGTTACCAGGGCTTCCGCGAAATGAGGAAACAATGCTGTGCATCTTACGCTTGGGCGTCACATTCACCGATGCATATACGGTTTTGACTGGAATGGCTGATAGCGCCGACTGCAATGCCTGCGGTGTCGAGGAAACTATAGAACATCTACTGTGCCACTGCCCATCTTTTGAAAACGAAAGACATCACCTCTGCACAGTTCTCAATCAGCCAGATAGAACACCGTTCACCTTGAACAAGATCGTGGGACCATGGCCTCACATATCGCAGCTACAAAAGGCCACAAAAGCGCTGCTGCAATATTTGAAAGCTACTGGATTGAGTCAGCGTCTGTTATCCAGACTGAGTGACCGAACAATATCCCCAGTAGACTTTCTCTTCTTCATTTAATCTTTCCGTCCCCTTTTCCCTTTCCCCAGTGTAGGGTAGCCAACCGGGCTCAGTCCTGGTTAACCTCCCTACCTTTCCTTTATCATTTGCTCTCTCTCTCTCTCTCTGGTCTATAGTATTTGAACGCTGCCACAAGCTCGCCCGTTGTATGACTAAAGCCGCTGTTAAAGCCGGGTCTCGTCTTCTCTGTGCTACTTCCCCGCCGTGTCCTTAGTATTCCGTCCCTTTAAAATGCTGAACTTATATGTTATAAATTCAGTGCCTTTCCACTAAGTGAGCAAGGATGACCAGTGAAGCTGTGTATGTGGGCCTCTGAATGTTGAACACCTCCGCCGCGGGTCGACACGGAATCGCCCTATCTTCGGGATCGGCCCACGTATGAAAAATTGTTGGTATTTATGTGCACGAAGGCGAGATCCACCTGAACCACCTTCTTACACCATGGCTAGAACCTAGCCATAAACAGCTTCACCGTTAAAAAAAATAAGGGCGGGGGGGGGGGGGGGGGGGGGGGAGGTGTTGGCAGTTTCACCTGGAGAGCGAAGCACTGACCACGCTAACAAGGTTTAGCGTAGCGCTTGAACTCCTCGGGCTGCGTTCAAACTTTACGTGGGTGCGACCTGTTCGCATGACGCTGCACACAAGGTAACTAACTCCCTGACAGACAAAAGGAACAGTACCCTAGTAGTGACGAGGCCTCACATGACGCCGGTGAGATGAGCGCCACCACCGTCAGTAGTGTTGCAGACGTCGCACCTCCATATCGCACAGGATGAGACCTACGGGAATCCCTTCGGGTGTATTATTAGATAACCTTAGCTTGACGTTTACTGCGCGTTCCTCTCCGACCAGTGACACAGCGGCTCGGCACAGTGACGCTAGTGCGCTTACGGTGTGCGTACGCAAAACATTCATGCCAGAAGCGGAAAGGAAGAACGCTAAACTGTCTCCGCCGCCGAGGAATATAGCGTAGCCTGGACGGTGGTTCCACTTCTATTCGTCTGTTTTGCAGCCAAACGCATCTCTACACTCCGCTCACGTGCCGCGCATGCGCTGTCGACCGGGAATGCACTACAACGGACACCAAATATGCATCAAATCTAACGTCAGCTTTGTGAGTTAGCTTTACTATTTGCTCAGTGGAGATAGAATTTGCAGCACTTACTTGCGGCACTAAGTACCACCCCGTATAAGGCAAGTCGACGTTCCTTTAGCGCTAATTAACAACAGGCCGTTGAGTGAAGAAACGTTACTCTACCCTCAGCGTCAACTAAGCGAGCCATGAAGGCTCGCTTAGAATTTTGACTAAGCACAGGCCTTATTTCAAGACTGAGATCTGGCGAGCCTTTCGGACACAAACGTGTATATAATCTGATGTCTATCCTCATAATGTCACTCCTTATGCCCCTCTTTTCCTCATCTTCGCTATGAGCAGAGTAGTAGGCTACAGCACTATTGCTTCAGCATGCGCTCTTTGCATTTTTTATATAAATTATTCTCTCCTACACGTCGCCCTCCCCCCTCCCCGCCCACCTTGGGTCAGACTGATGCTATAAATGAAAATGAGCATAGACATCCCTTGCAGAAGAAGAAGGAAGGAAATATTGCATGAGTCACATAGCCGTGTTCCTTTTTCACGTGACGTCTTCAGATAACGTTACCGCAATGGCGAGTCACAGACACCTCCAGTAAAGCCGCATTCTTTTTTTACACAATCGCAGGCGTCTCGGGTAACGAAACAGTTTTAGCTCGTAGGCATTCTTCGGCGAACACCGAAAAGATATGTCGGTTCCGTGACGCCTTCTATCGGCAAAATAAATCTATAATTGGTCAAGTTGACATATGTAATGGTTATGATAGTTGAATAGTAGGTGATTGGTAACGTTAGAGAAAAAAAGCTGGTGTCTTCGACGTCGCCACGTCAAGGTCATAACGAAAGCAAAATAAAGAAGTTAACACATGTAATCTTTATAGTAGTGTAACAGTAGATGACTCATAGCGTTAGAAGAAAAACGGTTAGGTCGCCATCACCAGCTCAATGTCGTAACAAAAGAATTGAAAATAAAAAAGGAAAATAATTAAAGGAAAAACAAAAAGAACCGGTTGTGACGCCGTTCCGGCTCAAATGATGACATGCATAAGCTAGCTAAATAAGTAAGCTAAAGCAAAGTAGCAGCCGAGCCAAAGAGTGCTTGTGCATTAGTAGACAATTCTCCACCTGCCATGGTTGCTTAGGGGCTATTGTGTTGGGCTGTTAGGCACGAGGTCGCAGGATCGAATCTCGGCCACGGCGGCTGCATTTCGATGGGGGCGAAATGCAAAAACACTCGTGTACTTCGATTGGTGAAAGCTGGTGAAAATTTTCGGAGTCCTCCACCATGCAGTTCCTCGTAATCAGAAAGTGGTTTTGGCACGTAAGACCCCTTAATTTTAGACAATTCTCCGAATTTCTGTACCACTTTTGGATTGATAGTCGTCTTTAAAGGGCAACTCCGTTTTTTTTTTTTTTTTTAACCGTATCAGGATATTATCATTTTCAAATGGCATTGACAGTCCTGTCACCGGTAGGGTGGTTCAATTTGCTTAGAAATTCATCAATAATTTGAAATAGCCAATAACCGAGATACCGAAACCGGAACGGGTAGCTGCTTGATGTGACGGCACGATGAGTCTATGACGTCAAGTCCTACACTACCGTAATGTAAACACGCAGTACACATGGCGCTAAAGCCAAACAAGCGAAGTTGATTATTTCTCCTGACGACACCGGGAGATTTTACAGATTTTCTGAACTAGACAGCGGCGATTTCAGCGACGGTGGTGGTGTAGTCTCTGACGTCACAAACACAGGGTGGCCAGTAAAGTCATGAGTCGGAAACTCAACCAATCTTTGAAATTCATTTTCAGGAAAACTAAATCACTTGCAGCCATATTGTTTGGCAGAGATAACCAGAGTGCAAAAGAGAGCGTATATTCAAAATTTTATTAAGATCAGTGTACATCGAAAAATCGCCGGAGTTGCCTTAAGCACAGAATATCGGCGCTGGTGTTCTTAGCCACGTTCTAAGGAACGAGTTATTCGTCGGGACATTGTAAAATGGAGAAATGTAAATGCGTGTAACTGCCTTTATGTTATATGCTTGTCTAAAATGGACCAGAGTTCTTTTTTTTCTTTTTCTAATATGGTGCTTTATTTGCATTCCCAAGCCTCCGTGAAGAAAGGTAGATGGTCTTTCTCGTCGCCTACACAGTTGTCGACAAGAAGAGGCGCTGTAAGGTACTTGTGTTGCCCTACGCAAGCGCACACAGCTTCAAAGAGACTGAGAACCTTCGACATCGATACTTTTTACATGGTTGAAAAGTTGTACCAGCACGTGCAATGAGTGTGAAACAAAGACCAGCTGATAGCTGGGTAAATATTATTGTAATATAAAACGCTCGAATCCGTTGGTCCCCTGTGTTACCTGCGTTGGGTATTGTGCCTTACATGGGGTAATATTAAACGTTGAAAAAAATGTACGGGTGTTACTTCAATTAACACTTGGAATATCGTAGTGATTTTAACAGTACGCCGTGTTCCCATCTTTCTGCCCATTCTAGGTGGTGTGACTGCAAACATAAAGGCGGGAATGTGTCATAACCAGAAATAAAATTCAGATGCCAGGTTACGTTGCAGGAGCATTCCATGTGAAAATACTTTCGATAATTGTTCCTTCGGTGCCCTCCGCATTCGTTATTGAGCGCATTAATGTTTTACATGAAAACGCTTGGTTTCAGCGCTCGCATATTAGCGTTTCTTCATTTACTATGTGCTGTTAATAAACTTGTCGGTTTATTGTTGCCACGCGTATGCTTCGCCTTTTGTCTTAACGTCCCATTTCCTGTTGCAAGGAAACTAAATATTATCCCAAGTCTCCGAGCTGTGTCCCTTGCATGCCTGGGATGAATATTTCGGCAAGTTTTCAAAGCTGTACTTCGCGCGCGCCGCAGGAAATAGTCGGGGTCATTAAAGCAACTCGTTCTTGCAGCAAATGGACAGCACTGCTCGCGGTTAGTGAACGATTCAGCATTCATGCATAAAGGATACACTGCCCACTTACTATCAGTCGTCGAAAGTACCGCTCTAAGAACCGAAATGTGGACCTAGGAGCGTTCATTCTTAGTGCTTTCCATAACTTCATACGGTGTATGTAACAGAGCGCACAGGGTGCCACGTGTTCTTCTCGAACTCGACGCGGTAAGAATTAGGGCGGTAATTCTACGAGGTTGCTACGACGACGTCAGTGCCGTGACGTCACGCACCGTGACATCAGTACGTCACGGTGCGCTGGCCACCCCACTTGCTTCAGCCATCTTTTACATATAGGGAATTTATAGAACATTGAGCGCAATGTGTAGAAATCCTAATAAGGTGTGTTTGTTTGTTTGTTTGTTTGTTTGTTTGTTTGTTTGTTTGTTTGTTTTTTCACACCCTAAACATAGAGAGTGAACGTGTTAGGCTCATTAGGATACCTAAAGAAATGCTAATACATGCTGTGGTATGTCACGTTCGGCGTCTGTTTTTCGTGCGTACAGGCCACGTGAACACTGCTTCCTATTCGCTTGTGTAAGTTTGCAACAACAAGTGTACTGCAAACGTGCAGAACCGCATTGTGCAATCGGGAGGTAGAAGCATATTTGCATAAAAGCTTTTATTTCAACCCACGTACGTCTCAAAGCTCACAATGTACGCACACAATAGGGGGCTGTAATACGCATTGTATAATTCCCATTGTCGCATATACGAACCTGCACAAATCGAAATAAGGGCTGAGCGTTGTCCAATATGTTAAATAACGTGCACGTGGTACACCGAGTTCAAAATCAGCATAACAAAAGACCAGTCCAACAAGAGCGCTCGCCTTTTGTTCGAGTTTTCACTTCTGGCAACACGTTTTTTGTTTGCACAAGCTATAGTCAGGCTACCATCAATTCACACGTGTGGCAGTACTACGAAGAAAGGTACAGCGTGTGTGTTACCTAGTAAGCTATAGTTTTCCTTGGTTCCATGCCTTAGCAAAAAGCACGCACAGCATGATGCTGCAGCAAATTTCTTGGGAACCCCATCAGCTTAAAAACCAAAACGACCGCAAATTTACACAGATATTGAACGACAGAGCTTTAACTTTGCAATTATTAGTGAGCCTCCTCGTGAAACACGGCCTCTATTTTATCAACGAGTAAGATTTCTTTGCGCGGCGGTAATGTACTGTCAGCGCCAAATCAAACGCGAACAGCGAATCGCGTAGCCCAAGCGTAAGGGAATGTATAGTGCACGCCGTCGAGTCATCACCATGGACAGGCGGGCACAACCGATTTGGCCGCACTGCAGTATCCCCCTATGGCAACGCCCTATATTGAGATATTTTCGCTTGTGTTCTGTTCCTTAAGTTTGGAAGGGAGAAAATGAAAATATAGGAGGACAGAAGATGAAATATTGCGGTTTAAGCCGAGTATCGTTGCAAAGGTCGCCGAAACCACAAGTGCTATCGGCGTCACATGAAACGCGAACAGCCGTGTGCATGGTGCAGTTTGCGCTGTTTGCACCGTCATCATTCGCTCATGCGGTTTTGCCCCTTGTGCGCCACATTGCGCTGTGCGGCCAAACCTGATGTGCGCGCCTGTCAATGACGATGACGGGATGGCGTGCGCTATGCCTTGACTTATGCTTGGTCCACGCGCCCCGCTGTTTACGTTTCATTTGACGCTGACAGCACCATGCGTACAATATCCCCATGAAACGCGTCAGGATCTGAAGGCGTCAATATGCCCTGAAGCGCGTCAGGATCTGATGCTTGACAAATCACTGCACGATATACGCCGTGCTTCAGTAAGAACGTGAAGCGATTAAATGCAAAGCTACAGCGCACGCATGCGTGTCAACTGCCAGTGAAGACCACTGTTGCGACCGTTACGCTTTTGATACGAGGCTTCCGTTTTAAAGCACCAAGTTTCAGGCACTGTAATTAAAACGAGCAACGCGATAGAGTACTGGAATTACTATTTGACTGCAGCGAGAATCTTACCTTCGTGTACTGTCCGACGTAGGCACAGAGTTCTCCCGGGGAATAGGGCGAGTCCTGTTGCCTCTCGTGCTCTTGTCTTGCGAAGATGAAGACAGAACTGCATCTCCTTCTCCGCCCGGTTATATAGAGTACATTCAGGCACCCACACGGCACCGCAAGTTTTGACTTTATATGGCACGTAGAAACCGTTCCATCACGCTAGAAAAGCGACAGGAGAAATCCATTTCAAAAATGCAGCAAGCGAAGCGAGCCTGCGGCACCGCTGGTATCCTGCCGTGGACTGGCGATCGGTAGGAAGTGACGTAAACGTTCAGCACGCTTGCTCGAAACGTTATCAAGGAATCGTTGCCTGAGTGTCGAACGGGTCCGGATGATAGGAGCGTGGGCGGCGGCAGCGCTTGTGGGCGGCGTTTTGAGAAGTCTGCTCATTTCCAACTTGCAGCGTCTGTGCAACTTCTGAAGCCTCATTCACACTAGGCCGACCCAACACCGATATCGTTCTGCCTACTGTCGGCAGAACGATATCGGTGTTGGGTCAGCCTAGTGTGAATGTGGCTGAAAAGATACTTGGCAACCTAACACGGACACACCTGGTTAATATTGTGACGCAGTATGCGACTTAGCGTAGTTAATATGATTCGTTTTTTTCGCTACGGTTTGTGTGCATGGAATCATGTCGCGGTGCAGAGAGTATTTTGGGGAGCTGTGACTTCGTCAAGCTGTCCATCATGGCAGCATTTTTTGCGCAAGCCTCCAGCATCATGCATGTAGATTAAAAATGAGATTATTATTATTATTAGTAGTAGTAGTAGTAGTAGTAGTAGTAGTAGTAGTAGTAGTAGTAGTAGTAGTAAGTATGCGCTGCTTTAGGGCACACGAGCCGCAGTGGGAGCTACAATTAGAGACAGCCTTCTGTTCACACAGGGCGAAAAATAACTATTAGCTGGAAACGTGAAAAAAATTTGCAGGAAGATAGAACATGTAGCATGCAAAATATTGAAGTTTAGGTACAGTCGCTGAGCTAATAAAGCCTGAAAGCTCCATTTACATCACCAGCCCAAACGCTCCAAGTACCAGCCACCGCTACGCTGCGAATTCAATTTTGAAAGCGCACTCACTGGCCTTGCAGAGCGAAACTTTACCGTAACACCGAATACATGCTTACTTCTGAAAGGTCCTTCTTCCACTTTCCCGCGTCCCTGGATTCACCTGGAATAGCTCAATTGCATTCAAAGAAGTGACAATTGGCAGCTCGCACTTTGGTTTATTCATAGAGGGACTGAGTATGAACGTTAGTGAATATAGTATAATTAATTAGACTAATGCAACTCCGCTTCACGTAAGGATCTTTCTCGTTAGTGGCAGAAAGTGCTCTTAATTGATGGAGAAGGATCGCACGTTTTATGTTTATTCCTACATATCATGCAAAATGCTCCGATAAGCCTGCTAAATACTTAGGAAACATCGTCAGATCTGGCAGAAACCAACGTCACGGAATAAGATGGACTAGGCCGAGCTGCTGCTGCCATGCGACCAAGTTGTTCCACGAGCTTCAGTGGACGTGCCGACATGACACTGACTCAGCTGTTTATCGTGCGTCGTGCGCTGTGCAGCAAACCTCAAGTCTGCGAGCTCCCTAGTTTCACATGCTTTTTAGTAAAATTATGTAACGCATCGAAATAGCACAGAGCCAAATGTTAATGCGGGAAATTAGCGCAACAAAAGAAGGCACGCACACAAAGAAAGGGGAGTCAAAGAGCGAGGCGTTGTGTACGTGTGTGTTTGTTTTGCTGCGCTGATTCCCCTGATCAGCTATGCAAGAGCATAGCTTAATATACATTGAGGAAAGCGATTATATCGATAGAATATACAAAGACATATGCAACGGAGATATCGACACCGAACCAACAAATCTGTTTGCCGTTATAAACATCGCTTAGCCAGGGGTAAACGCAACGTCCTAAATGGCAGATATAATAAACCTGTGGGCCCTTGGACGACAGAGCAGACACTTGAACCGCTTAAAGCCAAAGAAATATTGGTATGATGACAAACTCAATGAAGACTATTTACAACAGTTCAAAACAGAGTGCCATAAGTGTGTCCTTATTATTAGATCGCGTAAAAGAGATTATTAAACACAGTTAATTATGCAGACAGGCCGTGACTTGAAAAAGATTTGAACGAGTGAAACGAAGTTATGGGAAAACAACGTAAACGAATCACTCTTCCAGACGATTTTCACGAAGAAACTGTAGAACAATTCAAAACATATTTTGTTTACTTTTTCTCTTTACCTGTGAAGTTTAGTGATTGTGAACATATATATTTTTCTCAGGGTCCTGTATATCCTAACGCTTTTGCCAATTATGCCATTGATCTTGAAGACATTGTGGTGACAGTCAGTAATATATTGTCAGGAAAACCCTCCGGACTGGATAGTATTGCTGTTCGCCTGCCTAAAGAAAACGTACATATTTTAGGGACATTTTTATGTCACTTGCTTAATCATTCTTTCAATTGCTCTAGGTATCCGTGCCCACTAAATGCTGCTTGGGTTACCCGTGTTTTCAAGGACGGATATAGCAGTAATCCTTGTAACTACAGACTAATATCTGTGCTCAACATGATTAATATTATTTTCGAAAAGATTCTCGCAAGACCATTCTATAAATTTATCGATAAGTATCAGGTTATGCGTTCTCAGCAATATGGGTTTCGTCCAAATTATTCTACTTCGTCAGCAGTGCTAACGTAAACTCCAATATTTAATAATAATAATAATAATAATAATAATAATAATCAGCCCATTCTGTGTCCACCGCAGCTTTGCAACAAAATATGCTCGTTGGAGTCATCTTTTTGGAGCTAAACTACGCCTTCAACACGGTTGATCACAATATATATCCTAATAAATTAAAGCATTGCGGTTTCGGTGGGACCACGTTTGATATTCTTGCCAGTTACCTTCATAACCGTGTACAAGAAGTCAGTATGAACAATGTTATATCATCACCCAAGAATGCGAGCACTGGGGTCCCGCAAGGATGTATCATCAGGTCAATATTAATTTATTTTTGTATTAACGGCTTACCACTAACACCAAAATTAAGTAAAGTCCTTGAGTATACCGACGGAACTTCTATTGTGGTTACAGACGACAACGTTTATGATTTGGAAACTAAAGCAAAAGAAGAGTTCAAAAAGGCATATCAATGGTTTTCTAATAAACAAGCTTACTATAACGTTAAAAAGACTAAATTTGTTGTATTTCACACACGTAGTCAATCTCTGCTTCCTAAATGTTTACAGTTTAATAAACGATATTCCGTTATATAAAGTTCGTTCCTTTCAGTATCTCGGTGTGTTGTTTAATAATAACCTGCACTGACAAAAGTAAATAAGGGCAGTCTGTACAAACTTGCATGGATACGTTAATCACTCTCACACGCACAGCATCATTTTTATATAAACACTCTGCGTATTTTATGTTTGGTGTTCATTCACAATCATCTGACCTATTGTAAAGAATCTTGAGGTGCGACTTGCAAAGCAAATCTTGGACCAATACGCCAACAATACGCAAAAAGTGAGCGCTGCGAATAATTATTAACTCAATATTTTATTAACCTAGTCTGGCTTTGTTTATTATTATGCATGTGTAGCGGCGCGACTATCGCATCAACAGCCGGGGAAGAAGAAAAGGGCTCACGTGCAGGTAGCGGAGAGGGAACGAGAGAGAGAGAGAAACAGCTTTATTTACGGCATAACGAGGTCGTTAAATTATCTTGCTGGTGGTCCGATGGGTAGTGGCTAATTGCTTGCTACGACCGTTTGGGCCCAGTTAGTTACTACTGCCTGAATTGACCACTGACTACCAGGTAGCGCAGAAAAGAGCACCCTAGCACGTTCCAACAGGAGTGGCCGCTCCCGAGACGCCACGCAACCATGGCTGGCCGGTCTAAATAAACCGTGACAACGGCGGCTACTTCTTCGAGCCGCCTCCCACAAATTATATATATGATATGATACAGTAACCTTTTTTTTTATTAACTTGGGTTGCCACGCGGCATAACTTCACTACGAAATTAAACGTAAGTCTGGAGGCTCGTTTCATTCACTCAGATACTGCAACAGTGACTTATCGAATGTGTTGTTCATAATACATCGTTCATAGTGTTCACGCTGGACACTGTTCGTTTTCATCCCTCATTCCGAAGAGGGTAAAAACAGCGCGAAGGACACAACGAAATCAAAGACTTTCGTCCTTTGCTTCGCGCTGTTTCTACCACATTCGTCATGAACCAACCAGCCCAATTCAGCACGCTCCTACACTCCTCATCCCCAGCGTGTCTGCTCCCTTTCCCAAAATCTTTGTGGTGGAGGATGTCTCTGATTTCCGGCCGGGGCGGACCTCACACCAGCCATCATTTGTTTGTAGGGTCAACCACGGGAAGATGATGTTCTGTGCCCAAAGTACTCCGCTACTTTGTCTGCAGTGGATGGCGGCCTTCTGCTTCGAACGAGGCCTGGGACAAATACGATTCGCAAAATTCTTAGAGGTGTGATACAGGATTTTAGAACAGTCACGTGTTTTTTTTTTTTTTTTAGCGTTGTTAATGATACCATGCCATTTCATCTGTCTCTCTTTTACTCATCCTCTCATACGACGAGATACAAAAGGTTCAGAAATTTTGATCTTCCTCCCACTTAGAATGCTTACGGTCAGCGTTTTATTCGAATTAGTGGCCCTAAAGTTTAGAATAAACTACAGGTAAAGATAACACTGGCCAACAAGTTTTCTTCCGTCCTGAAAAAAAACGATTTGTTGGGTCAAATACATTTTCCTGATGTTATTGATCACAATGCCTCTATTCTTATAATTGCTGTTTTAAACAAGTGACAATACCCTCTAATTCCTTGGGATGCAAACTTACTCATAAGACTTTCTTACTACTGATATGAGTATATCGATGGTAATTTGATGCTTTTATATTTGAAGTGCTTGTGTTTAGCTTCACTTGTTAGACGCATACCTACATGTTATCCAAAATGTGACACGTTTAACTGTCGTTGCATTTCTTTATACGTTCTACCAGTTTTAATGTAAAGTGAAAATGATACATGCATGCACGTGGTGCACTTCTGTCGTGTAATTATGCAGTAAGTATATTCAATGACGTTAGTACCACTATTTGTTTAACTGTCACTCTCTCATTGGACCCACTACTAACCTTTGACCATGGGTCCAATCAGCTCGAAACTTTGTACGTTTTACGCCGGTAAAATAAAGGAAAGAAAGAAAGAAATAAAGAAAAAGGATCGCACAAGTAAATCAACTTACATCAAATCACAATAAGAAATAAAATACTCATCAACACAATAAAAGGAAAGGCATGTAAGCACCAGGACAAGTAAAATAATTTAGTGGGACATCGCCCTTGCTCGCGCCTGACTTATACGCTCCGTGGTTGGAATTGCCTTGCATTCACCACGAAAGTGTACGCTGAATAAGCGGTAAAATATGCGTTGTTCCACAGGCAATGCGTAATATCTGCAATACATTGTTAATAATTGTTAACAGCCGTTATGTGCTGTCGGATACTAATTTTCCCTATTTCCGCCTGTGCAAAGCTAGTCAAAGCACACAGGCTGACGCGTCAGCTGCCCAATAAAATGAACGTTGTATAGTTCCACCCGACATGCAAAAATTCTCATAACAAGCCCCAAAACGCCGAAAATTAGGAAACATGACGGTGAGAAGAACTCTTGAAGTTCATTGATGCAACGCCATAATTCACAGAACTCATGAAAAAAATATTTCAAAATCATATACGATTCTTCTTCCAGCCACCGCCAGCGCTGAATTGCTAAACTCCGCAAATGCACTAAAATGTTCAGTACTCGTTTCGCGTTTACCACATTTCGCGCTTGCAGTTGGGAGCATTTTGATGAGCACAGTGATAATTGCCAGAAAAATGACGTAACGAGAATAAGAGAAAAAGAGAAATCAACGCGTTTCCCGTTTTGCAAGCAGCATCGTGCGTGCGTTGAACGCACAAACGCGATTAAGCTGTCAAATTGTGTAACCGTGGCTGTCGCCGAAATAAACGCAGCGCTGGCTAGGGTTCATCGTCGACTCTCGGGCACAGGCGAAGGCGTTCGCAAATTGCGGAGAGTTCCTGAAGAGCGCGTTGCAGTCGATCGCGCCGAGGGGATTCGAACCGGGCGCCCGGCACATCATGCGGCACGCGGTGAGGAAGAACACGCTCTCCTCGCTGTGCCTCCGGCTAATGGGGCGTCTCCGCTCCTGCACCTCGCTGGCAGCGTCCTCGGCGAACGCCGAGTAGGCCACGTTGAGCGCCGCGAAGTAGGTGGCCCGGGTGTCGTTCCTCTGAACCGCGAAGCAGCGGCGTTCGGAGCGGTTACCCACGGCCTGCGGCGCGTCCAGCGTGGCGCTAGCCTTGGCCAGGACAGCGATGGGAGCTCGGCCCAGAGCCTTGAGCGTCTCCGCCACGAAGAGGAAGCCCAGGCCGCCGTAGAACATGGCCGGCGTGCCGTGGGGGTAGTACAGCGGGTGGGCCAGGGCGCTGACCGCCACGGCGAGCTCGTTCGCGACGGGGTCGTAGGTGACGGGCGAGGACGACAGCAGCCGGTGCATGCCGCTCGACTCGCGGTGGAAAGGCGCGTCCGGGACGCGGCGCAGGCAGCGCTGGCACTCGGTCCAGAGCCGGACGAACGAGTCGCTCCTCCTGGGACAGCAGCGGTAGGCGTTCTCGACCTCGTCCTCGCTGTAGTACCGACCCGGAGGCCAGACCCGAACCTGCATGGACTGGTACCTGGCGAGCGCCGAGCGCTTCGCCCCGGGCTCGAGTTGCGAGGCATTGAGCGCTGACACAACTTTCTCCATGAGGCTTGCGAGGGCGAAGTTGAGGCGGCTGATGTCGCTCGGAGATATGGCCAGCTCGATGTGAATGGAAGCTAGCAGTGGCCTGTGTACCAGGTTACGTGTCTCAGCATTTATAGACAAAGCCATAAAATGAGCAGTCCCAAAGTACGACGTACATATCCTGGATTATACGCGACTAGTCGGAAGTTAGGCGTACCGCAGTAACATGGCACTGCTTACAACTGCCCAGACGGTCAATGTCGCTTATTGGCCATAGCATACCAGCTTCGTCACACGCGTATTGCACTCTGTTGGCATGCCATTGGCGCTCAATGATAAGAAAAACTGCCAATTCATATCCTCCCTACTCAATTCGCATTCTTTATTTACTAAATACTGCTACACGCTATGTAATTCGGCAACAATAACAATAAAGTAAAACTATTTTTCCCGGTTTTGGCTGATTGAGAGCTAACAGGTATCCACATTAGTATTCTATTTTCGCTTTTATGCCACTATGACAACTATTGACCGCACTCCAAGTGCTTCATATTGCGCAGTGCTTGCTGCCACAGATTTCAGCACGTTCGGTCAGTTCGGGAATGCCTGCATGTACATTAAAATTTCGTGTATGTTTTGTGACTGCAACTGATTCCCACTATGTTGTTTGTGTTCAGTGGTTTCCTCTAATGGGCAAAACAAAGCAGGAAGTGGGGGCCACCGCTTATCTGGATGAATGAGTGTCGCACATTACGAGGTGACCACACACACACAAAAAAGAAGACGTCTTACAGATTTTGTTTGAAAAACAATATAATCATTTCAAAAGCTGGCATCCTTTCAACACGAACAATGTAGCATTGATACTAACGGCGCGACAAGACGGGACACAACGTGATGAGACTGACGAGCGCGGACTTACAACTGAATTGAGCGAAAAAAACAAAAACAAGAACCTTAAATAGCGTACAGCCAGAGAGACTGACCTGCCCTGTTAATAATACGGTTAGAATGACAAAAGTGCACGTAAACAACAGCATAATTCAAGCTCATGTGTTACACATAGAGCATAAATAAACGTATTTTCTGTCCGACAATTAACAGGGTTGGTTAACACAACCTTGTCCCCTCATTCCATTTTGGAATGCCCTGATGATCCTCGCCCTATGAACTTTCTCTCTTTTGAAAGAACTAATGTGTTCATGTAATCTGGCTAGCACCCACAATCTCGGCGAAATTGTAATCACTTCCAATTTCAACGAAGTATGATTTCCCACATGTTATGGTAAAGTGATACACAACTCACATTTAGAAGGATACATACTATTTTCCATGCTGGAGTCCAGCGTAACTAGTCCAGCATAGCAATCAGCATGTGTCATGCTAACTGGGAGTGCTGTTATCAGTTGCCATTAAAATGGGGGAGATCATACATCGGAGAAAGTGGGAGATGCATTAACCTCAGATTAAGATAACACAAGGGATATCTTTCCGGGACGCCGAGATTAGATTCTACAGGGCACTGTCGAGACTGTAGGTGCAAGCCAGATTAGATGAACGCAGTAGTTCTTTTGGAGAGGGAAGATCGCTGAGGCATTCCACATCATGACGAGGGGAGAAAGGAGAGTTAGCCGCCCTTCGATCATCGTCAGACCGGGAATACGCTTATTTATACTCCACGTGCAACACACAAACTTGAATCATGGTGTCTACGTACGCCAATTGTCTTTCTAACCTAAGAGTAACAAGACATCCTAGCTGTACAGTATATGAGGCTGTTTAAATTTTTTTGTTCAGTAGGCTAAGTTGTAAGTATGTTCCTTTTTTTTCCTTCTGTCCCATCTTGTAGTGCATTTAGTATCAATGCGTGCATACCAACTTCCCCATCTATCAATCCCATCAACGAATAATACATGTATAGTTTGTGAACAGAGATGTGCAGTTGACGTTTATAATCATAACATTAAAGATACGCAAGACTTACGAAGAGCGCGAAACGTGAGCCAAGGATCCTACCTGTAGACCTCCTCCACGTACATGGCGCAGTAAACGGGCACATAAGCCGCAGAGTACGTCTTGCCCCAGTGGACGATTTGCAAGGGTGTCCTATCCAGAACCAAGAAGTACATCTGGACAAACTGCCAGGAAAAGTGGTGAATGAGCTGCTGGTCATCGTACGTGTTGAAAAGCAGACTGATGGCGTCCAGCAGGGAGCTGTCGCTCAAGACTTGGTCACTGTAGGACTGGAAGGCCTCTCCGGAGAGGTATTTCTTGAGGTGTCGCAACCACTCAGTAGACGTTATTCTCCCCTTCTGGTTCCCGACTCGCCCAATGGGAAGAACGGTAGCGAACTGCGCGTTTTTCGTCCGGACGTCAGTGAGCACCTTGATTATGTACGTCTGCTGGGCGGCGCTTGCTTGTACTTGCGACGAGGGTGGAACAGACGCGGTGCCGCCGTAAAGAGCCGTGTAGTGACTCATCCAGTATTCGACGTAGCTGTCCCGCTGCATCACGTAACGGTGGTTCATGGCGAACAGCGACAGCACGTCGCCATCACCGGTCTCGATGTAGAGCCTGGCACCTCGAGACGCATCCTTTCTGAGCTGGAAGCTGAGCCAGAAGGTCATCTGCCACCTAAAGGCCAGGTCGACAAGGACTCCCAGGGCGCTGACCCGGCTCGGAGATGTTTCGGGCCACCCTAGGTTCAGCTCTTTGAGGAAGGCCAGGAACAGTGCAGCATCGGGCGCCGTGGCGTTGTCGCGTTCTTTCACGCAGGCTTCGTACATCAGCAGCGGTCTCTCGGCCACCTTGTCCACGTCGACCGCGCGGCGCAGGAGGGGCGGCAAGTTGCCGACCCACTTGACGGCCAGCTCACCAAGAGCCGTGGCGCCCAGTTCTGCGTACGTCTGCGACGGCGTCCAGCTGGAGCAGACGTGACCATCAAAGTCCTTGCAAGGGCTGATGGCGTAGTTCAAGTTGTAGTCGAGGTAGAGGGCGTGCAGGCGGCAGTCGTCGGTAATACACAACAGCCTCCTTGCCCGTTGACTGGGAGGCGTCGAGCGAAAAGCGTGGAACAGCGCCAGCAGGGTCACGGCCACGGCCAAGACCACGCACGAAGTCACGGTAGCCCGCTTCAGCCGCGACGAGACGACGTCGTCTAGGTACGAGTCACGGCTCATTGGGCTCTTATCCTGCAGAGACGCAGTAATACCTTCTGAGAGTTTCCTACGTCTTGGTCTTATCCTAGTATATACTGGTGTGTGATGTGAGTTGTATTTTCATTTTTTTTTCTAGTTTTCTTACTTACGCAGGACAGCGTCTCCAAAGGTTCATGCTGGAAAGCGTAATTTTCTTTTTTCATTATGGTACCTCAGACAGACATCATTCCCATGACCGAATGCGATCCTGACTCAGCTATAATAAACTGAGTTCCACTAAAAAACTGTTTGATTGCCTTAAAGCACACTGCAATTTCTGGACTGAAGCGAACTACTATTGATGATCGTTCTTTTCAACGGCGTGCAGCAAACACCTAACCGAGAATGGCCTCCCACAGAAGCGCTATGCAGTGAGTGCCGTCGAAAAGAGCGTGGAGGAAGCCGTACAAAATCCTCGGCAACAATAATTTTGTACTGTTGAAGTAATTTATGTGTAGCATAAATCGCGAGGTAACATAACAAATTAATTTAGAGATAACAGTCCCGAAAGAGCGCTGCAACACCTCACTCGCGCTCTGCGCGGCAAACTAAATCAGACGCAACTACGCTGTGGTACCAAAGATATTTAGAAAAATGTATCTAACAACTTGTCAATTTTATTCGTACTGTTACATTTGTGTAATATACTTTGCACTGTTTCGTCCCTGCATAAAATTTCAACCAATTTACACTCACAAATTACAACACTGCACATTGGTATCCGCTATAGCTTGCGAAATCAGCGCATTGACGAATTGCACACGAAACAAGTGCTAGCGCGTCCCATATATCAAAAGTTACGGTGGAGTTTAAGCTCCTCGACACATCCTAGGGACTGTTAGGTTGCAAAGCTTCCTTGGCCTTCGGGTTGAAGCTATGGCGACAAACTGTCCTAACACGAACCAAACCGGCGGCGCTTGCTCCTAAACAATCAAAGACGCAGCGTCTTGCCGTGCGTTACGTCAACGCCAGCCTTGTTGTACAGCGGGCGCTTTTGGAGGTGCCGAAAGGCTTTACAAACAGATAATTGGTGCTATTACATTCGGCTAGCTGGGTTTGAACCTACCACAGAATACAACCATACTGGAAGGCTCGCGCACTGAAACCAGAATTCGTAATGGTGATCCTGCACTATACATCATGTTAATCTCTGGTTTTTGACATTTGTAGACTGCATCTTTTTGTCGAATTCAGAAGTGTAAACTGAAACAAGTGGGATTTTATCAACACCACCTAGATAGCACAAGGCCTTTTCACTCCGATCCATGACGTCATGTTACCTAATCCGGCTGCCATAGAATACAATGGGGATGATCCCGAGTAGGCTACAGCGATTTTGACGTCACCGCTTTCGTCACCCCAGCCTTGTCAATGGGAATTTAGGGCCATGTTTGTGACGTCATGGATCGGAGTAAACAGGCCTTGCGCTATCTAGGTGGCATTGGATTTTATTCGCTTCCCGCTTCTCAGTTTCCTCCCGCACACACACACACACACATATATATATATATATTTACCGATGCCTGTCTGCACCCTTGCGGTGTGACGCGTTCATTTCTATTAGTTGTCTGGCCAAGCCTCAAAAACAAGCAGCTACTGGTTTTCCCGTCGCGGGTATAGAAACATTATCATGGGGGCAAGCCTTGGAGAAGCGCTGCATCCTGTGGGTAACTTTTGGCGATGGCTTTAAGAAACGCAGTACAGATAAGACGGTATTTTTTATTTATATGGATACTGAAGGCGCATTTCTGTTGTCGCCGTCGCCGCGAGGTGCCGTATAAAGTGCATTGGCGATAAAATCATCGCCGTGCGCCATATGTTGTATGTTGGAGTGAAAGCATGCCAGGGTGGGCCGGCGATCTCGCGCACGCAACGGCGGAAAGCGGGGAGGAAGCGCGCCGCCTTCATTCGCGCGCAAAACTTCGGGGACAGGGTACGGAGGGAGGGGGGAGGCGTTCTACTCCGGGCGGCCCTGGCGGCCTCGCGCGAACCGCCGGGACAGTGTATATTGAAAGCCATCTGCGACAGGTACAGACTCCGCACTGCGCTGTGATTTCAAGGCGAAATTCGCGTCGATGCGAGCGGCTGCACGTAGGTAAATTCGCTCGCTGCTGCTGCCGCGTTTCCTCAGTGCAGCGTTTTGACAGCGAGTTACCGCGGTCGTCGAGTGAGTTGCGTTCGTGTTGGCTTGTGCGCGCATCACACCATGCTTGATAATTTAGTTATACTTGCGGACAACTTTCTGTGACTATGAAGGGAAAGCTACGGAGGCAAAGCGCACACAAGTGACAGCGCTTCTGAAAAGAGTCGCGCGTTTTCATCCACGTTAGTTTCGGCTGGGAATGAGAAAACAAACACCTGGGCCCTATAACGTAACATTATTCCAATATGTCATTGGTCCAATCTCCTGACGCCAAATTTGCGTAATCACCGACGCAAGCATGGGGTGGTCACCCGCAGGGATGTCTGAACCGTCCAATCAAACGCTCTCCTCGATTATAGGCGGTCACTTTTGCTTGCTTAAAAACGAATAACATTGCATACAGTGAGCGGCTTGTTTTATCGAATTGGCTGACAAGGGGCGAGGAGCACGCTCAAGTGGAGAGGGATTCGACAGGGCCGAGCCAGTGCACTGAAAAAGGATAACCGGATGAAGAGGGTGGTGCCGGCGTCTGAGATTGGTCCGCTTTCCCTTACTTGGCTTGAGGTGGCTAGTCGAAAATCGCGGCGGCATGCAATGGAAGGTTAAGAATGCCGCTAAGAGGGATCCTCAGCAACGAAGAGTTGGCAGAGCGATGCCGCAAACGTGCCGAAAGTGCTTGAAAACGTTACACGGCCAGGCAAAAAGCTTTATTGTACGTAAATAAACCCAGACGCTCAGGCAGGTGCGAGTAGCCAGTGCCTGAACAATCGGCGGCAGTCATCTTTTATTCCTTTCGGAACGGGGCACCCTACGGCTATTCAGATAAAAATTCAGTTTTTTTCGGCATATTAATGCATGTTTAACGCATACACGTCACTTTGACGCGGTGAGATTTTGCGGTTTTGTGATGTCGCTGACAAGCACGTGAAGTGGGTGCAGCCCGAAAACTTTTAGCCATTAGCCGAGGGCTAATGGCGAAAAGGCGGCGAATCAGAAATTATTATTTTTCCTTTGTTCGGTCAAATCATACACAATCAGTGAGTACACGTCACATCAGATGGGGAGTTTTCGCGGTTTTCGTGACCTCGTGTGACCGACAGGGGAAGTGGGGGTGGTCCAAAAATGTTTTTGGCCAATCGCGGAGGGCTGATTGCAGAATTGGAATAGAAAAGTTTGGACTAGTTTTACGTTATAGCGCCCCTGATTGACCATCCTTCGCACATTCTTGTTAACAACTGACCGGTTCTCCTTGCTGTTATCTAAGCAGACTGGACTCACGAAGAATAAAAAAGTAGAAAAGTGAGAGCAGACCCCTAAGCAAAAAACCTAAAATACTTTTACCACAGATTACAAATTGATGCTTTTCTACTTAACACCACCAGCCTTTGAAATTAAGCATGTATTCTCAAGAAAAAAGAAAAGCTTCCTACGTACTGGAGCCCTTGCGATTCCCAGTTGAAATAGACAACATGAATTCCTGTCGCGACTACAGAAATTTCTGTTGTACGACAGAATTTCCTAACGTTTCTGTAGCTGCGACAGACATTTGTGACGTTACGACAGAAATTCTGATGTCGCGACAGAATGCTTACCAAGAGTTCTGAAGTCGCAACAGAAACATTTTGTCGCGACAACATGAGTTCTGAAGTCGGAACAGCAGCTTTCTATCGTGACAGCGACTCTGACGCTACGACAGCAATTCGGACGTCGCAACAGAAACATTCGGTAGCGACAGCCAAGAGTTCTGAAGTCGCAACAGAACCGCTTTCCGTCGCGGCCCTTTAAAATTGTATGTCAGTTTCGCATCGGTGGTGTACACTGTACTTTTCTCTTGCGCGGTATTCAATCATGCTTCTCTGAAGCCGGCAATGCTGATAGCACGGACAACGGTATTAAAGTCGACGTGGCCAATTGTTATAATTGTGCCGTGACGACGCGGCACCAGCAACGCTTCGCCAGCCTCCTCAAAACCGGCCGCTGGTCAAAATCATACCATTTGAGGCAATGGCTGCGTATCCGTTTGGTTTTATTTGGTAAGATGTGGCACACAGGCCTGTGGACTTACATGTGCGGTTACACTGACACATTAGTTAATTTCCCAGAAATATTGCACAAGCTTATGCGAAGCGGAAAAGAAGTTTTGGGTTGTTCCACAAAGTTGCGTGAAAAGCTGTCTCGCTCGGTTCTCATTAATCTGGTACAGCACTGCCGTGAGAAGCCAGTATGCTGTCAGATTTAAGACTCATCCACCAGTGTTTATGTAGCTATTTTGCATTGAACAGACGGATTATATGCGCGCTCAAAATTGTAAAGAGAGCGAGAACTGTCGAAATTAGCAGTAACAACCCTAACAGTTTCCCCAGTCACCGTTGTCTATTTCTGAATTTCTTATTCAATGTGGATATCGTTACCGCAAAATCGATGTTCTAGCACTCCACGATGTACCTGTCGATGGTAGCAACACTTTTGCTATTCTAGAGATGCGGCAGTTGACGCGGTGGAGTGAAAGCGTATCTTGGCTTTTAAAATGTGAAGGTAAACAGCAACGCAGGCAGCGATTTTTACTGTTGACATTGCCAAAATATACTCTGACAGACATGTTCGGCGTGGTGCAGTGGTAAGGTGCTGGGCTCGGGATCCTCATGTCCCAAGTCCGAATCCCCCGCGGGAAATTTTTTTTGTACTAATAAATTTACATATCCTTAAAGAGGTCTCTGTGAATCTTTAATTAAATATTGATCAGGAACTACAGATCGTTCGACTACAGGACGTCACGCTACAGACAACAGAACGAGAGAAACAGCGTCCCAAAATACGCCAGGCTGAAAAGTTTCTGTTGTGTTTTGTGGGTTCCCTTCCTAACGCGGGAACCCACTTACAGCGGGGACCCTGGCCTTCTTCTCTCCGGACTTGGGCTTGCCCGGATACCACGTCTCCGGACCATGCCATCGAGCTCTGGCGAGCCCTACTGTTCTTCCTCCAGGACCCTGCGGCACCACCCGTCGGCGATAGGCTCCGCGACAGCCACAAGCGTCATGCAGCCCCCACTTTGTTGCCTCCAGGACGTTCGTTAATAAAACGGAGGCAGCCTTACCCTTCCCCTTTTGCAATAACACCCCTCCCTTTCCACCGCATCGTCTTCGGCGCATTTTAATGTGGAATAAGCGTCGTTTCACTCATTCATTCTTCCTAACGCTTACCTTGGTTATGGCCCGCGGTCTATGTTGATCACGAATATCGAGTTAGTCCAGTGCTCGAATGGCAACCCATCTAGGGAGGAAGGCACACAATTTAGATGTGTGGAATGAGTGTTTCATTTCGGTTAAGCTTCTTCCTTGCCAGATGGAACTGTGGCGAACACTACTTCTAAGCGCATAAGCAATGCGATCGGATGCCTGCCTACTGCAAGAACCGAACAACTCGCCATGCAGGTTAAACAATACGTGTCTGTTTCCTGCGCCATTCCACCTTGCGCTCCTAACTATACCAATGCTATAAGGAACACACAAGAACATTCGTGCCCGACTTGCCTTCATTCTCGCCATGCTCGTCGACGAGCTAGCCGCATGCCCAGAAAATCCGGGCGAGGGAAACGCCACCTTCGTGCCTTTGGGAAGGAAGAACTTCTTCCTGAAGGCCTCCCTGCTGAGCCGCTCCCTCCGGGGCGGATGCTCGGACATCACGAGCGTGTTGTAGAGGTTCTGAAGCTGGTCGCGAGTGGGCGCCAGCGCGCCCCTGCGCTCCCGCGAGCCGGCCAGCTTTCGCAGGGACTCCGAGCTGTAGCTCGGAAATGCCACCGGGTACCGCGGCCTGGACGTCCTCGCCCTTCTGTCCGGACCCATGTCCGGCAACTGCGAATCACGCGGCTCCCGCGCGGGGCTGAGCACAGACCGGCTTGAGTGAACTGAAGGCGGCTCGACGTCGTTGTTTTCTAAATTGTTGGGCGGAAATTGCGCGTCCTTACTGTTGCACGTGCGAGACTCCCCCAGCTCCACTACTTGCCCTGTTCCCTGGACGCTTGCAGGTAGGTGCACGTCGGTGGGAACGCCGGTTGGCGCTGATGTCGCAACGTCTGCCGCTGTGCAGAGTGCCGCGTTCTCCTGGAATTGCTGTCCTGGGTCCTTGCGAGTAACGCCCTCTGCTCCGATGCTGTGTCGGCCATGCTCCTGCAGTTTTCCGTCAAAGGTGGAAGGCGCCTGCCGATGCGGCGACGCAGAACTTGTCGTGGCGAGGGTCGCGCCTATGTTCGTGCTTTCATCGCCGCTGTTCTGCGCACCGCTCTGTGAGTCCCGTCCATCACGTCCAGACGACAGCTTTGGGAGCGGCAGCTCGGACGGGAAGTCGAACTCAGAAGACGACAGCGTTCGTTCCCTCCATGCTTTGGAGCTCTTGCCGCGACGACGCGGGCCGGCCGCAGCGAGACGAGACGAGAGAGCCGACGGAACAGCCGCCACCACTTCTCCTTTTACTTCGCACGGGCGCTTTTCGGGGAGATCCCGCACGTAGGCCACGATTGGCTTGACCCGGCGAAGACTGATGGCGGTGCGTGTTTCCTTAACCGCGCTTCCGCCAGGCTGCGGCTCAGCGATGTCTTTGGGGTCTGGGTGGAGCTGTGTCCCGATGATGGGCGCTTCACCCTTGTCTTCACCCTGAGGTTGCCTTACGCCTTGGTGCTTGCGTTCTGAGGCCCTGGCACTCGGTGTTCCGGCAGAAGCAGGTGCACTGGTCTTCCGTTCCATAGCACTTTCGCTCGTGGTGGATCTCAGCGTGCGGTTAGGCGTCCGAACCCAGCTAGAGATCTCCTTCTTCTTTCTCACTAAGTTTCTCGTGCCACTGAGGAAGCTCGCGCTGGTCCTGGTGCTGCATACAGCAGGAAACTAATTTGTTGGCTTCACTTAGTTAAATGTCGATAATACCACTCATTGAATTCTAATGAAAGGAAAATAACTGCGTGCTAGTCTGTACAATAGAGTAGCAGCTCACCCAGTTGGGGCAGTCTAGAAAATCTAGAAGTTTAAAAGGAAGGAAGGCGTTACGATGCAGGCTGTAGAAAAAGAAACAGAAATCAGCGGATGAGGGACGTCACAAGCAACTTGTTTTCTGCTAATGTTTCTCTCTCACTCTACTTATTTTTTATGTCTGTGCTTGTTTTCCCCAACTATAAACCCATTCAGAGGACAACACTAATACGAACACGACGGGCAGCACTAAAAGTTGCCTCCTAACTGCCGCACCAAACTAACACATATTGCTGGATTCCCAGTGGTGCAGCCTCGTTAAGCAATAAACTTATTCACTGCTTCCTGGGTTTACGCCATGGTGGTAAGCATTATCTCGTTCTTCTAGGAGCTCAAATCTCTCCCCTTCTCCTCCTACCTTCATAGAAGAAGAAAGAAAATAAGAAGCTAAACGGACTGCAAGCCATTCTTCTTCTTCTTCTGTTCTTTTATACATTCATTTAATCATACTTTATTATTTTGAGTTTCGTTTTAGCTATGTTCGTCTATTTCATGCCCGCCCTCACTTTCCGGTAGTCATCTTAACTTGTCCTATGTTAGACGCAGTGATCTCCTGAAGTATGAGTTTACCGCCGCTTTGTGACCTTTCATGGTGGAAATAGGAATTGTCTTCTCTGCTACAGCATGGTCCTGGGGGAACGCTTCGCCGCTGTCATTGACATCATATGGTAAAGTAAAAAAAAAAATCCATGAAATCCATGAATTCGTCATCTCCATCAGCCTATCTTTATGTCCACTGCAGGAGGATGACTTCTCCCAGCGACCTCCAATTAACCCGGTTTTGGGCTTCCTTATTTCATGTTACGCCTGCAAATTTCCTGATTTCATCACACCACCTAACTCTCCGGCGTCTTCGACTGCACTTCCGTTTCCTTGGCCTCTCTTCTACAATTCTAGTAAACCACCGGTTGTCTGTATATTTTCTAACTCTAATAATGCACCAGTTATCCACCCTGTGCATTACATGGCCTGTGCAGTTCCATTCCTCGATTTTAAAGTCAACTACAGTGTGTACCAAGATAAACCAAGGCTAAAGCAAGCGAGGAACACAGGAACTGTAAGGCGATATTAATATGCGAAACGTTGCTCGTCTGCCAGCAGGTGCTTAACTTCAGTTGGTCAATATTTCCCGCAGTACCTATAGCGACCTGTAGAGACGGAGGAACCCATGGACGTAGGTTTTTATCTTTCACTTAGAATGTCTGTCGCCTTACAGTTAATTTGTTCTTAACTTGCTGTAGTTTCGGTTTATCTTGAGTCACCCTTTAAAATATCGATTATACCGCCGTTTGACCTCTGTTCCAGATAGATATATCTTCCTTTCTGTAAACGTGACGTCTTGCATTTCTCGGTCCATCGCTCGTTGCAAGGTCTTCTTCTGAAGCTTCTTTGTTAATCTACGAGTCTCATATCCTGCTCCGTGTGTTAGTAACGGTATAATGCAATTATTGCGCATTTGTCTTATCAAGGATAGCGGTAAGCTGCCTGTTATGATTATGTAATGCCTGCCGTATGCACTTCAACAAATTTTTTATTCTCCTCGAAATATTCTTCTTATAATCAGGGCCCCCTGCTAGTAAATGACCTAGGTGAACATACTCTTCCACAGATTCTTGAGGCGTGAATCCTTGGTGACCCGGACGACCGAGCCCAGCCATGTCAGCGTCAGCGCACCGACTTTACCAAGGAAAGTGGCGTGGCTTCACACAGTTCGGCAGGGGTCCCACGGTTGTAGGGTGCCCGGGAATTCTACATCGACATGCTGGACATCTGCTTCATCCAGCTGGACAGCCACTTCCTTCTCAATAAGTTTCCAGGCTTCAGCTTAGCTCCAGGATTCGGTTTCCAACCCCCGACCCCGACTTCCACGACGACATGCGGGCAACTGTCCTTGGTCACTATGCCACCTCGAGCGCTCCGTCACAACCAGTCTCGCCGTTTGGACCGTCGCGTTATTCGCGTATTGTCGTCCCAGATCGCCTGTGTTCAACCGTGCCGATCGCCAGCACGCGCCAGCCACAGCATCAGAAATATACTCAGGTCGAGAGCCTCCTCCACCGCTCAAAGGCAGCTGCGCGACGACTCTTTCCAAGGAATTCACTGAGCCAAACGTAAGCACTTTCAGTTATTCTAAGGCCCGCCACTCTCCTTCCTCGGCGTTCCCGCAAGCTGTTCGCTTTCCGTTCGGGGATACCTCACTCATCACCGATACAGAGACTCCCCCACCGGCTCCACTATAGGCGCAAATTTCACTCTCGCACGCACTGCAACGCCACAAGCACAACCTCAGCGATGCATTCAGCGACCACCGCAACCTCGATGCTATCGGCGTTCGAGATTTCATCGCAAGCAGCAGCAAGTGAGCCTTCCGATGTTCTGTGCTCACACCTTCCGCGGATGCATGACCTACCGAAGTTTTGCAGGAACAGCTCTACCATCTGATTTCTTCAGCTCGAGAATCGCTCCTACTTCAACAAGATGAGTGACCAACACTTGCGCTATCTCCGCGCAAGTCCCATGCTGCCAGAAGGTATACTTTTGGAGCTCGGACTTCTACTGGCCCAGGCTTCTACGAGAAGGCGGCAGGTCGCCATTTCACACTGCGGTATCGCTGTGGCTGCGCCTCGCTCAGAACCTACGCTACCGGTGCTGCCTAGTACATCTCTGTCTGATTGCGTGAACCCGACACTGTCAACGACGACACCATCTGCACAGTTTACCTGGACTTTACCATTGGGTTTTATTTGAATCACACTTGGCACTAGGAGTGGGGCCCTATATCGGCGAGACTATCACCTCCAAAGCAGGCGAAGAAGAAGACGTGTAGGTAGAGCGAGCATAGAACACCCTAGAGCGCTCGACCTGAGCTGCCGCTGTGCTGGCCGCTACCGAGATCCCGTTGCATCATGATTGGCCGGCCTAAACAAACAATGGCCATGGCGGCTACCTTCTGCCGCCGCCTCCCACAAATCGGTGACCCGGGCGACCGAACCCAACCTGCCCACAAATACGTTAATTACGATACCTTATCGCCACAACAGTAGATATAGGAAGTGGCAATCTTGTTGCCAACGACAATCTCAGCTATTACCACGACATAGTATATCTAGTAATCACAACACCACAGTTGAAACTCTTTAGAAACCCCGACTTCTGGCTGGATTCTCGCTGCAACTTCGTTGAAATGGCTATTAACTGCCATTGCTGATTTATTGTCATTGCAGACTTATTGCCATTGCGAGATTGGCCGAAATATACCAAAGTAATGGAAGTAACTAAAGAGAGATATCGCTTTCTTTATATTTACGGTCACCTCGGCGCATGCATTCTGGGGGATTGGCCAAGATTGGACACATATTCACATCACATATCCAGTGTCAAAGTTGTCTGTTCGGGCACATGCCCAGTGATACTTGCCCATTAACCCAAGTCGTCTACTAGGCCAAAAAGCAACCAGAAGCAATTTGTCTGTTCGGCTACATAGCCAGTTAGTGGCCCATGTTGTCTGCTCGCTAAGACAGCAGTCAGCCCATACCTAGTGACCCAAGCCAGCAGCGCATTTTTTATTTTGCAAAATAAATTGTCGAATGAATTATTCGCAATACAATCAGGGGCACAGCGTGTTAGGAAAGCATTCTCTTCTTTTGTCCGCATACTCTCCACTTCCAGTGCTCGTGCACAAGGCAAGAACGCCATTTCTCTGTCCTAATGCTTTTCAAACAAGATGTTTACTTGCGATAACAAATTATAGTCTATACTCTATACCAAGTATAGAGTATAGCTTGAGCTAAAATTCCCGCTGATATCCCTCCAAGGACTTATTAATGCGTCAACATTCTTAGGATACTTCACGCACTTTTAGGAGGTTATCTATCTATCTATCTATCTATCTATCTATCTATCTATCTATCTATCTATCTATCTATCTATCTATCTATCTATCAACTTCTTTCCCGCCAACCTGGGTCACTGCGTAGTCTTTGGTCGAATGGTTAGAGCATCCGGCTGCTGTGCTGAGGGAGCAGGGTTCGTGTTGCAACTTCACGTGTTATCGAAGTGCGCGCACCTTTTATCGCCTCATCTGGCGATGCTTCAGAGTTCGGACTATCACTACTAACACGTGTTCCTTCCTATCTTCCTGCCACTCGGCTACTTATAAATACGCTCTACACCTTTGAACAAACGTTCATTTTGTTCTACTGACTACCCTGATGCTTCACTGGTCTGGCGTTATTGCGAGCACGCCATGGCTATGCTACAGTTCGAAACCACTCGTCCGACCAATTTAAGCCAATGAGTATGTGGTAATGTGTCCATATGTACCACTTTTCCACGATCCTTTTTTCCCCGACATGAGTCCCTGTAGAAAGGTTTGGGTACGGGCTAGTTGGTATTCCATAATATCAATAGTCACTTACAGCGCATACATAGACGAGGGACAAAAAGGACGACGAAGACAAGCGCTGTAGAGGCGGGACTGGGTAGGTACCACTGAGTAGGTACACTAGGTACTGGGTAGGTACCACTGTAGAGGTGGGACTGGGTAGGTACCACTCTTAACTGAAACTCTATGACGCCGGCTTGGAGCACTGGGTATGTGCCATTAGGCCTGTGCTGGTCCTCGATTAACCTCTTTGATGCCAACTTGGGTCACAGGGTATGTGGAAATAGGCGTGTGCCGCCCTATAGTGACAAGAAAAGATACGCTAAATTTCTCCGAATATTGGCGCAATCGAACCCATGTCACACGGTTTCCACAAGAACAGCAACCCGACGATTTAGGTGGCACTTTGGCTAATCGGTACTTGTGTTCGACAATGTTAGTAAATCTATAACTGGTTGCATGGGCTAGTTGGCGAGGCATCTTCTAGGGTGCTTAAAGCACATGAAGGAAGCACAAATATAACTATATAGCTAGACCTTTAAGATACAGTCGCCCAAACTGTTTACTATATGTGCCGAGCAAATCTAAGGAGGTTTAAAAACATATGCTGGAGTTGAGATACCGTCTCAAAAGTGAAGCCGAACTGCCGCCATCTTACCATATAGGCAACAAGTAACGTTAGCAAATAGCGGGGAATATACGAAGCGCTTTCTTCCCACTTCGTACTATTTGGCATGCTTAATTTAGCCGTGCGGATACCATTGGACATATTTCTTCCTTTCAATGGTTTCAGAAGGAAGCCTAAACCTTATTTTCTCTTTCAAATTTTGTGACACATCATGATAGTAACATTTTAGCCAATAGCCTCAACCTTTTATTTTCAAGTACCCTTAGCATTTGCAATAACTGAGCGAAAGGACGTGAGCTGTGAGAAGTTCCAGCTGTCGCGACCCTCATTCAGAGTAAAGGAACTGGCAGACTCTGGTTTTACCTGTGCTGGTAATAAAATACGGGGGCTGCCCCTCCAGCTTCTTTTTTTAAGCCTCCTTGGGTAAATCTGCAGCATAACCCGAGCCAGCGGGGAGGCTTTTAAAAATGAGGTACGTGAGCAGTTCCTTCAAACGTTTCGTTTCAGTGACGGTTACACCGTACGACATTTAGACCTAATACTTCAGTGTAGTAGCGGGATTCATTTCGTTGTATTGCAATAGCAATTACGCGGACACGACACTGGGTTCTTTCGCGCCATTCTGCTTAGGGTGCCTTCGCACAAGCTCCTACGAGCAGCGCTTGAGCTTGAGTGTAGGAATGCTCCCTGGACGTGCTGTCACCATATCGACGGCGAATGACCGGCACGCGGGTGGGAGGTTAGAAGATCTCCGGAAACGCGAGAGACGTGCTGCGCGTTTGGTTGCAAAGACGACAAAGCCAAGTGGGACGCACCGTCACGCTATGCTCAATAGAGCCAGGGGAGCCTTCCACAGCTGGCGTGAGCCACGACTGCTGTTAGGCGCGCTTCTGGTATTCAGACTAGTGTTTGCAAATATCCGTCAAACCGCCTATCCGGTTTAAGTAACCGGTTAGCCGGATATTCGAATAATTAGACACGAATAGTTCGTGTCGCTAATAGCTTATTCAAATTTCCGGTTCTCTTGCATGTACAAGTACTACAAATGTATTAAAAAATATTACAAATATAAGAATACAAGAGAGAAAGAGAAATGATTTCGGCTAACGTACTGAAGAACTTAACCTTATCCGGCTATCCGAATATCTGAATATCCGGATGCTATTAACCAAATAGGCAACTGAATAGTGATCACTCCGGTGATGCGGTTTTCAAACTCGAATAACGGGTGAATTGAATAACCGCATAACCGGTTTCTGTGCAAGACCGGTTTGATGTTGCAGCATTGAAATTTCAGACGCCACACGTGATCTCCTGACCGGCCGTGTACATGCATCGTGAGCATAAAGATTGTGCAGATCCCATACACTGTAGGAATCGATGTTATGCGAAGGATTTTGCCGGTACTGCTCAGCTCAATATGAGTTGCAACAGAGCGTACACCCGTCGGCTTTATCAATAACAAAAATGACAAGTGCCATTTTTCTTGTAAACAGAGTGATACCAGTAATCGCTACGGTGTTCAGCAACCTTTAAGTGTAGGCGCTACCATACGGTCACTGTATCGCGGCACGGCTGCGCCTACACAAAAACAAAATGGATCACGTGTTACAACTCATATTGATCGAGATGGTACCTGGCTATCCAGCATTGTTTGGGGTTCGGCAGAGCAATACCACGTTAAGCAACGTATTTGTGCTAATTGAGTAGTTGTGTCTGGGTCGCGAGCATATGTTTGTGTGACGACAACAGCACGATGACTACATTCAAGATGATTGTAGGACGGCAACAGCACCATTTCTACGCCTACGAATCGACGCGAACTTACGACATTGTGATTTTTGGGCTCTATGTAACTATAGGGGTACGAGCGTACATAATCGAGAGAAAGAAGGATTGTGACGTCATCAGCGACTAAATGTCATAAGATCGTACGTGTGGCTATGTCACGTGGTGTATAGTTAACACGGCGATTGCATATGTGCTCGGCGAAGGTTTTACTTTGGGCGAAGATGGAGTCACTACGACGTCGCACAGATTCTATGTAGCATAAGCTGCTACGAAGAAGGTGCTGGTGAAGGTGTCCCGGTCCCGGAGATAGTGCAGTCTAACACGGCACCTCAAAGCGCGAGCTTTCACACGAAAATAGGACGAGAAAGAGGCACGAGGCGCCCCCGCCGAGTGCTTCAAAGAGCTCGCTGGCTTGGGAACGAGAGAAGTATGCGTGCGATCGTGGCACCATCATCTTTTTTTCACAGGCGCCCATGGCATTGATTCCAAAGTCAAATCCCGTCAGAGGCCCATCCAAACTTACTGCTGTCGCAGCTTATCGACCAATCAGTTGGACGAGTATTGATTAGCAAATATATCCAAAGGCACTCGCCAGAAAGTTACAAAGCGTAATTACAGACATTGTGGGATCGCACTAAACTTGCAGCAATAAAGGCCGCGTAATAGGCACCAAAATACATGTCGCTCGCAGCATCCTAGAGGGCTGCGATGCCTTCGGGAGGCAATGCTGCCGCTCCAATCGGAAAGGACCTCCTCCGACCGAGTTTCGTACCCGGTTCACTTTGCGCTTCTGCATCACGTTAACATGGCCTCCATAATTGAAACGCGCACTCATATGGCACATTTAAGCTGCGCCACGCGGACGTTCATGAACAGGAGTGTGAGCGACAGTGTGCCTGTTAACTGCCCCATGAGGCAGGGTACGGCCGCGCAGGAGCACACGTCTCCCATTCGACACTCGCTCTAGACCAGATTTGGGCAGGGGTGACCCCTCTCGCCGATACTCTTCGTAATCTATCTTGAACCTGTCTGCTTGAAATCGATGGGTGGCGAGGCGATACTGGGTTTTCGGTTGCAGACCTGTGAGGTTGATTTTCTATCTTCACCAGATGGCGTCACAGTATTCTGCAGAGACCAGGAAAGCGCGAGCCAAGTTGTCAAGGTTGCGGCGTCGTTCTGCGCATAAAGCTGCCAGCGTAATCAACTGGGTCAAGTGCGAAGGAATGTGGCATGGCGGCTGGGGGCAAAAGCTTGCTGTTTTCGATAACGTGCAGTGGACGGCTGAGCCCAACAAGCATTTGTGGGTGCCGTTTGCAGCCCTACCTGCCTAAGCAAGGATTACTAGAATGAGGAAACTGAAAAGCTAAATAACACGCCTAGTGTTGGCGTGGGTGCGATCTGTCTATGTCTGTGTAGAATCCGTTACTCGTAACCAGGGTGTCGTATGTTTTGCAGCTTCTGTGTATTCCGCGGTTTCAACCTGTAGAAAATCTACCGTATATTCGCGGTGTTTATATGGGCTTCGGGTTCAGGGCGCAGAAGTCACGGTAACCTGTTCAAGAGTGCCTGGGTATAGGTGTGTTGGGACTCTCAAAATTGTGGGTGAAACTAACCAGCGGAAATAAAACCCAAAGACAAAGAAGAACTACACAGGGAAGCGCTGGGCTTCTTCTACATTCCCTTCGTGTCTTCCCGCTAGTTTCTTTTAACCACTAATATGAACCCAGCAAACAACGTTACTGATATCGCCAATTTATTCATCAAATTGTTTCTCGCTGCCTCTTTCTAAGGGGCGAAAACCACGCGTTTCTTGCGGACAGGTACGCACATGCGACTGAAAAACACGTTGCTAGAGTACATTGGCTCGTCACGCAATACAATAGCAAGAATTGTCACCAAACATTTACACGAAATTGTGTCCTCTGTACTCATTCTGAAAGTGCTTCTCTAGTTGCAACACCTATAGCACCTGTGTACCGTAAGCACCTGTATAAATAGAGAGATTTAGAATAGGGACCCCAAAGAAATAGCATCAAAGTAACTGCGCAAGCGCGAGACGCAAACTGCGTTTGGGTTTTGCGTCAGGCACGTTATTTCGCTGATTTAGCGGGAGCCCCAAAAGCTGCCCCAAAAGATTTGCGTAAACTAACATGGTGGCACCCATAGAAGCGACGGTTCTAACCTCGCGCCAAATTGGGCTCGATTCGTGGTAACGTGTGAAGTTCGCAAGATAGAAGAAGTGACTGCGGTTATCGCTCTCTCTCAACCAGCGTGTGTTACAAAGAGGGATTTATTAGACGCCGCTGATTCCAAATTCGATTGTGGGATTTATCGCTCGTAGGCCTAACACGGCTTAGCTTGGTTGGTGAAGGCACGTAAGGTTGGTTACCCAAAACTAAGCGCAACTAATTGTTTGCTGCTAATAGAATAAACTCTAAATTGTAATTAAACGATACAACACGAAAGTCCAAAATACTATTCTTATCATAAAATAGCCTATTTTATTTAATTATTTCTAATAACTTTTCTTTTACGCCGTAGTGGCTCTGCCAGCGCAAGACGCTATCCGCAAACGCCAAGCCCTATTCTAAACCTCTTCACTGTTGCGTGCCCAAACGCAAACAACCGCAGAGCTCTTTGGGGCCCCAAACTATTGGGGCCCTTATTCTTAAACTCTCTAGTATCTTGTTCACGCACCACGCCAGCGTATAGATCTCTCCACTGTGAAGGCCGAGGACAAAATTCTTTAATATAAGTCGAGCAAATAGCACCCAAATCAAACACAATATGACTTTTTCTTTGACATACCGGCAAGCTTCCAGTGAGAAATTGGATGTAGGATAACAGCTTCTTTGTGCCATGACAAGTAAGCTGCATCCTGTGCAATAAGCTGGAAACAGTCGAACACACATTCATAAATTTCTGGAATGCAATATTTCATTTGGACGTGCTTCAGCGCACACTTAAAGAAACTACTTACAATAGCACCACACGGAATTCTATTCTTACCTGTACACAATGAGGACGGCGTCCCCTGCGACATTTTCATGGTCATCAGCCTTCACAGCCTCTGAAAAACGAGAATTCAAGTACGTCATGTCGACGTGAACGTACTTTCTGCAACAAAAAACTTTGTCGAGAGGGTCGCATGCATCCGTGATGCCTACAGAGCTTAACCTGAGCCATCACACTCGCTCGCTGTAACAGAAGGGCTTGCATGCTTGAGAAAGTTTTACCTTCTGCGATTTCTTTTCTTTATTGATGTTGGTGCACATGTTTAATGAAAGCCACTTGAACGGAAATATCATGGTCATTGCGAATGTTCTGCACTAAATTTGTACAGGCAATAAAGAGAGAAAGGTTCAATGGCGATTTAGCGGTAAATGCGAGAGAAATGCGTTACCATTGCGTCGCACCTCCTTGAAGCCTCGGATCCACGATTTAAGCATCGTTCATACATTGCAAAGCTTAGTTTAGGAGCTCACTCTACACACGTCCTGCCCCTTCGAGGAGGCAAGTGCAACTGACGGTGGTCCGAAGAAGGCCACCGTCAGCTGCGCTGTACATGTATATATATATATATATATATATATATATATATATATATATATATATATATATATATATATATATATATATATATATATATATATATTGACACGTGTACTTAGTTACCCTTTTTCCGGGCACTGAATTTCAGCGGCTAACATCTTAAAGTTATCGCTGAGAGAATTGAAGAGGCACTTTGATGATATGCAAATTACTACAATGCTATCGTTGATTCAATTTGTTGTGTATGTCCTCGCTGAACCTAGTGTAATCAGGTTGTATGCGCGACGCGAATTACGTTGTACTTTCTGGAAGGTATGCGAACCCCAGTGATTACGCTGGAACCTTCGACGAACCATGCATAAAAGCCGACGTGCTTGGCCCGCAGATCAGATTTCGACCATCGGCGAGTATGCTAGCTGCTAATATTGTGCGTAGTGTTACCTGTTTTCCTGGGCACAAAGTCGCCCAGTAGAGTCAGTTTCGTTACTTCCGTTAGGCCACTGCGGTTCTTCACCATCACAACAACCTGACAATATATATATAATACCTGTACCGACGTGGTGACCTCTACCACGTGACCAGCTTCCCACACTTCACACATGTATTCTTTTTTGCCACTTTGCCACTCCTAATGCTAACGCGTTTGAAAAAAAAAAGCGATCGTGGCCTAACTGATAGAACACCACTGTGCCACTCCTAGTGCTAACACATTAAAGAAAAGCGATCGTGGCCTAATGAATAAAGCACAGGGCTGCTATGTACGAAGGCAAAGGTTCCATTCCGTCATGGGTCCCTAATGTTCATATATACATATTTCTGTAAATGTCTTAGCTTCCAGTATTCTTACTTAACGGAATAAACTATTGCAAAAAAAAAACTGCGCAGCAACCATCGGCAATGACTGTCAATGTAAGCGAATAGCCCGAACGACCAAACGAACGAACGAATACACGAACGTGCGATCAAGGGGACGAGCGAACGAACGAACCAGAGATAGCAAGAGAGAGAGAGAGAGCGAGCAAACTTTTACCTTGTCGAGACCAATCAGGCAGCGACCATCAAACTACCACCGACCAACCACTAAGACGGCCGAAAGAGCCAAGCAAAGCTATTCACTTTACATGTCGACGCCGGCGTTCACCTGATTTAACGTGGCTCACTGTGTAGCGCTTACACATCTCGCATTTCTCCAACGTGGTCGGCAGAAAGACATTCACCTACTTTCACCGACTTGCTGACATTGTCCACTCACCTGACACGACGATTCATTGGGCTAGGAGATCGGCAGCACATGAACGTGCCGCTACCTTTGAGCGTTCCCGTAGTATCTTGGAAAGCCTGCAGCAGCCGCTCTCTGCGTTCTCGAAACCCCAGCGTTTGACTTAGTGTATACTGAGCACAGACGATAATATGTTCTTAGAAAATTAAAATAAATTGTGTTTTCTTTAAATAAAGCAAATTATTATACCATTAAATAATTCCTTATTTCTTCAATTAGGCTAGTGGTAGCACTACAGAAGCCGGCAACCAGTACTGTCATGGCACTGGCAGAACGAGAAAAGGCTGAAATCAGCGTTGCTACGCATCGCATCATGCCAGAAGTGTTAAACTTTAATTAAATTATGGCGCTGTACGTAATTCAATTAATTATTATAAAATTGTATGTACAGGGTGTTTCAAGGAAGACTTTACGTAATCTTAAATAATCGGCTTTCGGCGGCAAAATTTTTGTTCTTCCGCGAAGTGATCAGGGGCCGTGGCGGGCGCTTGTCAAACAGGGTTGCATGTGCTATTTAGGGGAATAACTAACTAGAATTTGTTAATTAACTTCCTAATTATTCTAGTTAGGTGTTTCATTGTAACGAAGAAATTTTAGTGCATCATGAGTCCATCCGGTATCGATTGTTAGATTTGCGAAATTTTAATTTCGCACAGAGCTGCAGTGCTCGGAACCTCAGCTCTCCATCCAAATCATATCGGACAGTTTCCCAGGCACAGACGCGGAACTACTAGAGAAACTGAAAGAACGATACATAGGACCACCACTAAACACAGACGCCCCAAACGAGACGCGACCATACCTTGGAAAGGCGAATTCCAAATTAGATCAACCTTTCACATATGCATAAATCTTTGAGGCAGCTCAAGCAGCCGCCAAAAACTCGGCTCCTGGCCCTGATGCCATCCCTAACGCGATGCTTCGGAACCTGGACGCTAGAGTCCAGACTAAAATCCCAGAACTGTTCAATGGCGAGAGCTGGCTCAAAGGCCAATTGCCCCCGGAATAGAAACACGCTAAATTATCATGATCCCCAAACCTAAAAATACCCCCTGAATAGGCGCTCTGAGTCCCATTTCTCTCACGTCCTGCCTGGAAAAACTGTACGAACGAGTAATACAAATAAGACTGCAGCGGTACCTTGAAGAAATAAGATGGTTTCCAAACACCATGATAGGGTTCCTTACGGGGCTATCCTGTCAAGACGCATTCTTACTGATCAGAGAAGAAGTTATAGCTAACATCGCCCGCGGAGAGGAAAGTCTAGTGCTCGCACTAGAGCTCAAGGGAGAATTTGATAAGGTTTCGCACAAAACAATATTGGAGGAACTCGAATTGATGGGATGCGGAGAACGAACGTACAACTACGTGCGGGCTTTTCTCGCCAACCGCACCGCCACAATAGGAATCAGTCAAATCGCTTCCCAAAAGTTCAAGATGCCCAGTAGAGGAACACCCCAACGGGCAATAACCTCACCTTTGCTGTTCAATATAGCGATGTGTCGCCTGGCGTGACAGCTGGACCAAATCCCCGATTTGGGCTACACACTGTACGCGGACGACATAACGCTGTGGGCGGCCAGGGGCCCTCTGGGACACAAAGACCAAGTGCTACAACAAGCAGCCGAGGCAGTAGACAAATTCTCGAGGAGCAGTGGCCTCAAATGTGCCCCCGAAAAATCGCAGGTCATTCGGGTACACTCGAGGGGCTACATATCCAAAGGACCTGTCAAAATCGTTGTGGAAGGACACACGGTCCAAGAAGTTAATTCGATGCGGATGATGGGTTTCTGGCTCCAAAGTAGCGGGAACGCATCCCACACCATCGAAACATTGAAAACCACCGCAAATAACATTGAGCAAATGATCCGTCGCGTAACTTATAGGAAAGCGGGCATGCAAGAACACGACACGCCGAGGTTCGTCCAAGCACTAGTGATAAGCTGAGTCACGTACGGCCTGCCCTACCACTTCCTTAGTCGCGAGGAGGAAAGGCAGGTCGACATCATAATAAGATAAGCATATAAAGCGGCCCTCGGACAACCCAGGGGCACGTCCACAGATCACCTGCTAGCCTTAGGAGTACACAACACATTCGAAAAACTAAAGCAAGCCACACTCTAAAAAAAAGTTTGCCCCCTTTGGCGTGTATATCTGCCACACAAGAATAATCGTCATCTGCCTTGATGCGTTTCCTTTCTTGAAAAAACCGCGCCCGCTACTTTCCTGTCGGGAATGCTATGTCATGCTGATAACACGCATGCCGTTCGTTACTGGAAAGTACCGGGCTCGCAGCGTTAAAGAAAGGAACGCATCAAGGCAGATGACGATTATCGTTGTGGGGCAGATATACGTCCCAAGGGGTGCAAACTTCTTTTAGAGTGCGCACTAATCTCCCAGAGGGAACGCTTGAGGTACACTCACGCAGGACGGGCCCTACTGACAAGGGCACGTATTTCCCCACAGCCACAATTTATCAGCGAACACGTATTACCACTACCAACCTCAACACGAGCTCGAATAACAGTGGCCCCCATACCCAAAAAATGCACCCTGAATGCAATAAAGCAAGGCGAAAAGCACGCGCACAACATATTAGAACAATGCATGAAAATAATCCCACGTACAACACCATATACACGGACGCAGCCGCGTATTCGAACGTACACTCGAACGCCAGTGATGCCCAAAAGAACATCAGGAGGTACGCAGTGGCATTCGTCGACACGAAAGCTCAGCAACAATTTGCGGCATCCATCAAGGCAGGTACTCCGGCGGCTGCCAAAACTTTCGCCGTGACAATGGCCCTCGCTCACGCGGAACGCACGCAAAGGAGCGTCACCATAATATCAGACTTACAAGAAGCATGTCACCTTTTTCTCAGGGGCCACGTGACCAAAATATGTCGCTCAATAATACCGACGAAATTCGCCCGTCATCACTGGATCCTATGGTGTCCAGGTCATACAGGCCTTGAGGGGAACGAACTGGCCGATTCGCTAGCCCGAGGTATTTTTAACCAGGTCGACTCGACTGGGACGGTACCAGGTAGCCACTGTAATGACCCCAATCCAACGAATGCCCGGGAGATTCTCGCTCATCAGCGTGCAACCAGAGAAAAATACCCTCCCCCTCGCCCAAAACTCAGGGGAGAGGAAGCCGCCAGCTGGCGCAAAATTCAGACTGGGGTATTCCCCCACCTTAAATTACAGAATACCATGCTCCCCAATCGCTACAGGCCCGACTGCCCATGGTGCGGAGGCATACAAACACCACAACACATTACTTGGGATTGTGAATCACACCCGCTTGATAAAACACACCACACAATGGAGCAACGGGAGGCACAGTTAACCAGCTCAGACCTGGCGGGACAACAGTGCTTCATAAGACAGGTTAAGCGGGCGGCCGAGGCCAGCGGAGCCTTGGACTAGAGGGTCTCCGACCACTGCACGCAAATCGTTTAAGTCAATAAAAGTTTCTCTCTCTCTCAGCTCTCCAGACCCGCGCAACGGGCTCCGTGCGCCAGCTGAGCGCCGCAAGGCCACGCCCCCCCGCTGATATCACTCGGAGCGGTGGGCGTCACACACATTCCGCACTTTTTCTACTGCCCAAACGGAAAGTGGTGATGACTGCGACCGCAGTGTATCTTTGGCTGCGTTTTGCGAAATCGGTACCTGAATTCCGGAGTGTAAAAGCAAGGGAAATCTTTTCAAGAGCAACCGCGGTGCTATCACAAAGCAAAGCGCTTCGCATCGCCCAATGCATTCGCGGGGTCGCACGTCAAGGCCGCACGCGGCGCTCGTGATGACAAGTCACATTTGGGCGTGCGAGGAAGGAAGAAAGAGAAATGGGCATGGGCAGGACATGTAATGAGGAGGGAAGATAACCGATGGTCATTAAGGGTTACGGACTGGATTCCAAGGGAAGGGAAGCGTAGCAAGGGGCGGCAGAAAGTTAGGTGGGCGGATGAGATTAGGAAGTTTGCAGGGACGACATGGCCACAATTAGTACGTGACAGGGGTAGTTGGAGAAGTATGGGAGGCTTTTGCCCTCTGCTGCTGCTGATGATGATGCTGCTGCTGCTGCTGCTGCTGCTGCTGCTGCTGCTGCTGCTGCTGCTGCTGCTGCTGCTGCTGCTGCTGATGATGATGATGATGATGATGATGATGATGGAGGTTCCAGGGGGGGATGAACGCGATGCCGCTTTCCGCTGTTCGGGCTGTAAAAAAGAGCGGAGTGTGTGCGACGCGCACTGCTCCGAGTGGTATCAGCCCGTGGGCGTGTCCTTGCGGCGCTCCGCTGCCGCACGGAGCCCGTTGCGCGCGTCTGGAGAGCTGAGGTGCTGAGCGCTGTAGCTCTGCGCGCAATTACAATTTTGCAGATCTAACAATCGACACCGGATGGACTCATGTTCCACCAAAATTTCCTCGTGAGAATCAAACACCTAACTAGAATAAATAAGAAGTTAATTAACAAATTCTACTTAATTAATCCCCTAAGTAGCACTTGCAACCCCGTTTGATAGCGCCCGCCTCGGCCCCTGATCACTTCGCGCAAGAACAGCAATTTCACCTCCGAAAGCCTATTATTTAAATTTACTTAAAGTCTTCTTTGAAACACCCTGTATGCATTGTATACAAACAATCGCGACCTGCACCAGGTTTCGCTGCGCAGCGAAGACGCTCCTTTTGCGAGCGACGCTTCTTTCGGGCCTGGGTGTCCTCGACGTACGGCGCACGTTTTGGAGCCATTTCTGCTGGTACGTGTTTACGTGCTCCTTGTGCATACGCGACAAGCACGTTCTTGAGAGGCCAGCTCCAAGCGCTGTCTTCAGGCTATGAGCGATTGTAATGCTTACACTATCACAGCTCAGCACGCGACATCCACAGCGCAGCACTTGCAGTTTTTGACGCATAAGAAAGCAAGCACAGCACGTGCCATGCTCACAAACTATGCATCCCGACGCAGCCAAGACGGCGCATTTATTCCCGTGAAGAGGAAACCACTCCTGCAAATCAAGCCATCCCCTCGGCCCGCGGTGGCGCCGACCGGGATGGATGGGTGGATGGATGTTATGAGCGTCCCCTTTGGAACCCCGGGATGCGCGCAGGCGAGCGCCATCTGTTGGTGTTGCAAGCAACCCAGCGGCACGTTCGGCAATACCATCACAGCACGCCCGGAAAGGGAGGAGAAGAAGCAAAAAAAGCTTCGTTTTCAAGACAATTAATACTCAAGCCCAACGATAGCGCCGGCCACAGTTGTCGGTCCTTCAAAATATTATCTCTGGTACAAGAAGACCGGCTATTAAGGCGAAAGACTGATGTGTCTCATAGTTCAGTCGACCGTCAAATTCCTTTGGCGAAAACGCGGCGACCACGCGAAAGGTACAAACACTATCATTATCATCAATGGCTCATACCCCCTTAAGCAAACAAGATGGGTGATAAAGCTAATTATGATGGATGATAAAGCGAATTAAGAAGGATTATAAAGCGCAAAGTGGATGACTCAGGTGAGTTAAAGGCAATAGAATTAAGATTGATGACTAGGTGATTTAAGAGGATGACTGAGCCAATTAAGAGGATGACTGGGCGGATTAGACCAATCGAATTAAGAGGGTGAGTAAGGGAATTAGGAGAATGACTCAGTGAATTAATAGGGGTTACTAAGCGAAGTAGACTAAGCTAAATAAGGGGAATGATGAAGTGAATTACGATGATGAGTAAGCGAACTAAGAGGGTTCACTAAGCGAAGTAGACTAAGGGAATCGAGAAGGATGCGTACGTCATCTGTCCGTCTTTAATGCATTGGCACTTGGGCTTTTCCTTTTAACTAGTCTTAGGAATAACATGAGAGAACCTATGAATTTTTATACATGACTCATTGCATGTACATTCAAACATAATCGCTGGTGCTCGCGTTAGTTGGAGAATGTACACCACTGTTCGCTTCAAGCATGCAGTCTGATCAGACAGTGTTCCTTCGCTATAAAATCAGTGACCACATTGTGGAAAGTTCCGATACATGTAGGCGCTTCTTGCGTCGGGCTATAACGTTAGAACAGTGGTTAGCGGGCGTAAAACAGTCTCTGGAAGAATATAAGCAATGCTCTAGTGTAAATATCAATGAATTAGGTGTTGAGTGTGCTTAGGCAAAGTTGTGATATTATTTCGAGTGGTGTACGAAGTTTTCCTCTTATGAACGTGTTTATTATGTGATCACTTGCTATGTTAGAGTTACGTGTCAATAAGATCGTCTTTTGCCACCGAATGCTCTGCAAGGATTGTTTAACTTTGCCTTATTCTTCGTTAAATCTCCATTATCTAACCGTGTGTGTGATGTAGCTAAGTCCCCTCCAGATGTCTAAATAGCTTCTTGCGTTCTCTCTCTCACAGAAATATTTCATACAAATTCAATACAATTCAAGACTACCCTGTCCCAATTTTCGTGCGTTATCTTTTTGTTTGCTTTGTTGTTTCGTGCACATGCGCTTTTATCGCGTCTTCATCGTGTCAAAAAAAGAAAGAAAGAACGCTATGCAGACTGTATGGCAGGCTCTATTATGACGGAATACACTGACCTAATTCCACGATCTTCATCATCTGTACTAGGCTCACGGAGGCGAAAAGAAACCTTCTGTGAAACGAGGTAGCTACGTGACATCGGAGTGAGTTGTACTGCTCGCAGATTGAAACAAATAAAAACAAAGAAAAGATCATGCTTTCACGTTGGCCAGGGCACCGGCCAGGCTCGAAGGCTGCATTTTTTTCAGGAACCAGAAAGCTTCCGCTCATCTTCTTTTCAGCGATCTTAAACTTCGGGGCCGGACCACATGCAAGCTCCGTAATCCTAATGCCCGTGCAGCGTGGAGCACGAAAATTCTCGAAAAAGTGAGTGTCGTCCGCAACCTCAGGTTCTAGCGACAGCCCAACTTTCCGAACGCGGCCATGGCCAGGGCAGAACGATGAAGCCAGAGAAATTAAGGAAACCGGGAGAAGGGGGGGGGGGGGGGGGGAGAGGGGAGGAACAACCCGCGATGCGGTTTCTTCGCCACCGCACTCACTTGCCACCGCTCATTTGCATCGCATAAATCACGTAGCGAGAACACGGCGAGCGCAGACTTCAAAGGCAGCCACGTTCCCCAGCCCCAACTGCGTGAACAGTATGCGGCTCTTGCTTGCTTGCTTGCTTGCTTAGGACGACTTGCTCCAGAAGGCGTGTCCAAGGGCTGCCTAATTATCGTGGCCGCCAAGGAAAGTGCCCGCCGCACACGGATTCCGGCACGAACGAGGGGGAACGTCGAGAGAGCAGCCATGCGAGTCCCGGCTGAAAATGCGGGGGAGGGGAGCTGGTGTTTGGCTGGAGAAAGTGGGGTGTACAGAAAGTGGGAGTGAATTCGGTTGCGGTGGGGTGGCTGCGGCGAGAGAAATGAACGCTTCGACCGAGCGGTCGCTTCCTCGCTCGCTCTCGTCACGTGAACTCTTTATCGCCCACGCTCCATCAATCTAGTGGCGCGGCGACGGTAAGACACCCAAGCGCGGGCGCGCTTCGTCTCCCCCCCCCCCCCCCTCCCCCTTCTCTGCGTAGACGCCCGATTTCGAATTCAGCGAGGCGGACAACGAGCCCAAAGCCCGCTGTTGCAGACTGCGACGACCACAACTTTCCCCACAGCGTGGCGCCTTTGCCGTCGGTGCATGGTAAAGCAGCGGCTATGAAGCAGCGCAGCCGATGCTAATCCGAACGCAGGTCGTTACCATTGTCGCGCTCGGCTGAAGACTTGAGGAGCGTCGAACTCTGGTTTCCAGCCCAACCTTCGGTCCGTGTCTTTTGTTTTGACTCGTTTCTTTGCTTTAGTCAACCCCGCGACCGGGTGTTTGGTACGTGCTCCACTCGAACGAGTTGTGGGAGCACAAGGCGTCCGTGGATCGCGTCATCTTCCTTCTGGACGGGCTTCAAGAAACAGGGAACCTGGCTGACGGACATTTCTCCTGCGTCCTTACTGGTCCGTAGCTTCTTCCTTTTTCATATATAAAAGAAAAAAAGAAGAACGACGACAAACAATTCGCAACGGCAATTGTGGAACAAAGACGTGCCCAGCTGGAGGATGCTCACTCACTGCACGTCAATTGGCGGTGCAGCAGGGATGGGAAAGGGTCGAGAGTGGGGCGGAGACTAGCACGGCGACCAGCGGTCGTATAAAAAGATGTCTCGCACCCGCGTCGAGGGGAAAAGAAAAGTGTTGCCGCCAACCACTACTGCGCTGCGCGAGGCAATGCTCCCCTGAGGCAGGCCTTGCAGGCTGCTCACTCCGTCGGACTTCGGCATGGGCAGAAGACGAGTGTGGACCGTCGTCGTGACTCTGGCGCTCCTATTGGCGCTGAGGAGGCGCGATGGCACCACGGCTGCGTTCGAGATGCTGCGGCTCAAGAAGCTCGCCAAGTTGGCCATCATCGGCAGGGCGCTGGCACCCCAGATCGTTCCGATACCTGTGCCTTACGGAGGACACGCACCGGCTTACTACCCACACCACCCGCCACCGCCGCCGCCTCCGCCACCGCAGCACTACCCGATGCACTATCACCCGCCGCCGCCGCACCACGGTCATCCCGTGGCCGTTCCTGTTCCTGTGCCTGTGCCCGTTCACCACCACCACCACATAGTGACCCACTCGACGGGACACACTACGCACGTGACACAGGATGGAGGCTGGTGAGACGTTCCTTTTTCGACAGAAGATACTGTACGCTGCGACCGTGGAAGCTGGACTTCGCACGTTCCGTGTCATAAAAGACGACGACAGGTTTTTTGGCAAGTCTTGCGCTGGAGCGTCACGGGAGAGTCCTGTTCGTTAACTGGTAGCCTGGTGAACTGGGTCGCGTGTGCACAATGACTTTAGTTTTATCACTCAGCAGACGTGATAAGCATACGTGGCCAACTCGACCACAAGTTTTCAATAGAGTTCACTATGGAGACTTATCAGTAGAAGTGCTAAACGGGAACTGTCATGAATACAAAATCTAATCGCTTTGAGCAACGTTTACAGATAAGTTAGGGTCTGTGGAGTAGATTTTGTCCGCATGCGAATCCGCAACCTTCACAAAAGCCTCCTCTATGGAACGGCTTGCTTGTATCGCAGTAGTGATGACCTTTCCATTTATATTATTTTGTTTGTGCTTTATTAGTATGCTGTTCAAATTGATGTGGTGACGAGGGAAACAGCCAGAGCTTAACGCGAGGTGCATAAAACAAGAAAGAATGGAAGTTTGCTTCTAGTGTTCACAAAGACTTCATACGCTACTAAGTGTCTATTCGTGTTTTTTGATGTTTGAATGTCCGCACCAACTGTACAAACAGCACTTGTACGGATACCTTATGGTTTAATAAATTTTATTACGTTGCAGTACGGATTTGTATGTTGTCTCTTACTCTTTACTATACTATATCACTCGATAAGCATACTATATTCATTAGATAAGCACACTCATAGTAGCACCTGTACAAAGGTGTTACTGTTTTAACGTGGCCGTTTTAGAGCTCCTTAAGACCAGATACTATATAGTCTCTCATATCCCTCGTCAAGCCATGATACAATGTAAGCCAGTAAATCAGTGACTTATATGCTATTGTGATTCATTCGTTCATGTGAGATTCAACATTTTCTTACGAGTTCATAGGTAGAATGTGGCTGGATGACGTTTCCAACGTCTACTTAAAGCCAACAGAGTCCTTTAAGCATCAAAGGACTCTGGTATTATTAATAAATAAAGAGCCCTGTATCGGGTTTCTACCACACTCTAGGTCATCACAAAATTTTCTCCTAGGAGAGGAGATGTTAGAGGGAAAGATAACAGATAGCGTGCACCTACATCGTGGCCAGGAATTCTGGGATACAGGTCCGCCTTTACGGAGGATCACTCACAGCTCGGCATTGAGCGTGCATAACTGGATTTCTATTGTCGCTCTCGTTGGCCATGGTTCTCTTCACAGCATTCGGGTGCTCGAACCGCCGCAAAACAGCGAAGAGACGGGAACCGGCGAACACAAGCCTCTTCCGCCTACCAACGGCCGTAAACAAACAGTGCGAGTGCACCAGGGCACTTAGCGCGGAGCGGCGCATTTTGTGGCTGGCACGCACGACGAGCTCAACAACGACAGTGGCGATATCCAAGTGATCCTCACTTGCTTCGGGCCAAGTGAGCTCGAAATAATGTTTTTGTTTGTTTGCTGATTGAAATGTGGAGACACAGCGCCAAAACATCACAATTTACATTCGCAAGGAGGCAGTCTGCTTGCTGCGGAAGCAGGCGAGTACAGATTGGGCGCCAACGCTTCTGTTGGGGTACAGAGCGGGTTATGAAGGCCCTACTCTCTGCGATCATGCGAAAAAACGGTGCACGAAGAAAAATAAGTACGAGGCTGATGTGGTGGCAGCCACGGAGTCGATCAACACTTCGGGCGGGGACGCATCAAAATGCCAGCACACACCGGAAGTCTGTGTTAGCCATACCTGCCCAAGCAGAAACACGTACTTTTACTTCCTGAGCCCATTTCGTTGATAAGCTCTTGAGACTTTACCCAGACGCTTGTAAAGTAACTGTGTGCCCCGAGGGACTTAAACGCCTGCTTTTCCTGCAGTGTTATGAAGCTCGGACCGTAGTCAAGGTAGTGGACGATGTCCCCGAGCAGACGCTTAGGTGAAGCGTTTACGTCCGTCGTCGTGTCGATGCCCGGTCGCAGCGCGTATGGGTCGACACCGCCGCAGATTCGCCCGCTTTTATTCGTATCAAGCGCGCGCCTATACTCTTAACTTACAGTAATGCTCCACGCGTTCAACGGCCCTCCTTTAAGAATGGGCGGTATTACGCCTGAGAAACCACAAGGTCTCCAAAAGCACTTTGATTCAACAACCACAGGTGAACGGCGCTTCACACAACGAAGCATACCGTTGGGTTATGTCTTGTGACATTAACTGTTTTTATCAGACGATTTATTCCTCGAAGCGCACGATCACTCACCCGCCAATAAGAAATCACACATAGAGAACGCGGTCGTCAGGAGTCACCAACTATGACACAAACGCGAGTGGAGCTAGTAGCCGTCCGTGCATAACAATTTGAACTTCCGATGTGGCCGCCGCCTCGTCGGGGGGACGGTCGTGTCGTCACGTGTAAGCTATGTATAGTCAAGGACTACCTTTCATAGAGGCGGTCTGAAACACCTAAATTTAGAATACATATTGTGCGGCAGCAGCAATTAAATAAAAAAGAAGGTCTGCAAATTTTCAATTGACGTTTTCGATCTGCGAATTTTGTGTGCGGATCTGTGAGTATGCGCAGTCGTCTGTGGCCTTATTTGGTTTGCAGCTACTGTATGCTACGCGTCTTCCCGCATGGCTTTTTTTTCCACCCCTTTTTTTAATATGTAAACATTTGTGAAAAGGCACCCTCGAAATCGATGCCGTTACCCGCTAAGAAGCGTCTAAGCTGGAAACTTATACATACGGCGATGGCAGCCCTCAGAAACCGACCAACTGGACACATGGCATTTGCGGCAAATTCTTTAAATGACGCGGTCTCGACGAATGGATGACTTCTCAGAACAATGCACCCACGGCCTGTTTACAAAGCTAAGTACATAGAGTACAGACGCAGCTACGCACACATCTACAACAGCATTCATGCACCTCGCCTCGTTAAAATATATTATATGTGACAGGGGCGTTCCCTTCACTTGCACTCGGGCTGCGCGACTCTATACCAAAGACTGTTTCAAGAGTAGAGAAATATGTTTAATTACGCGAGAGCAATAATGGTAGCAAATGAACACTTTCTCGCTCCACAAAGTGGCTTTTATCAAGGGCCGAGGAGCGGATACATTTATTTGATGCCGTGCATATACTTATTTATTTTCCTTTGAATGTGGCCCCCGAGTGAATTTTACATCATGGGTGGGTGCGTACAGTCGTAGACGAGTTCTTCAACAATGTGTTTGAAAGGAAAAGGGTTCGAATGATGTACAGTGGCAGTGGGAAGGCCATTCCAGTCCTTCGGCGTCCGAACGAAGAATGATGACAGATGGGTTACAGCACGGGCTGGAGGAGGATACACGGCCTTGTCGTGGTTGGTGCGGCTGGAGCGGCTGGAGCGACGGAAGACCGGTGTAATGTTTGCAGTCCGAGGAGACCCGTGAAAAACATTGCGTCATAGGAAAAGACGGACTGTTTTACGGCGAAGTGCAAGGTTAGGAAGGTTAGCTAGCGACTTAAGTGATGTCGTACTGGTGGTGAGGGAATAATCAGAGAAGACAAATCATAATCAATCAGTTTCCAGCATATTGATATGGTAAGCTTGATGAGGATCACATATGAGGTACCTTATCAAATATTTGTTCGAAGTCAAGAAATATAGCATACACGCGAGTGTTATTGTCGAGACTGGAACAGATATCGCTAATAAAGAGCGCAAATTGTGTATCACATGAAAGACCTTCCTGAAAGCCATGCTGTTTCAGGTGAAAAAACGGAAAAAAGAAATGCACACTCTGAGAAAAGAACACATGCTCCATCACATTTCACTGCAGAGTATCCCCTGAAGTGGTTTAGGCAATTTCATATACGGATTTGAAGAAAATGGTAGGCGACCCTAATCTTTCACTTAGGTGTCTCTCAGTGGCACTCACTCCTCGGCGTTCGTGTTCTTTAGGTCAAGCGAGCGAATGTCTTTCCCCTGACACGATATGCGGGCGAGGAGCGAGGGAGGGCGAGGAGCAAGCGCAGCGCGTGCCACCTGGCGGGGCGTAGCCACCTAGCGAGCGCCGCAAGAAGCACACCTTACACTCTCTCTCCGATGCTGACGTCAGAGCATGTAACGAGCGCGCGCGGGCAGCAGCTGTTGCAAGCAAGCGAGCGAGCGAAAAGTGAGCGCAGGGAGAGAAGCGAGAAAGGAGGGAGTGACGTCACATCCGCTCTACTAGTGAGATATTCAGTCTATGGCAGGCAACTGTTTTCCATTTATTAGCCGGTTAAATATCACCACCTTGTATGTGACCTCATTAGTGATGTCATTACTTCCTCTTTCTATTTCCAGGTTTCCAGGAATTCCGCCGAAGTCGTGCTCACGCGGCGGGTCTCTAAATTCCGCGATTCTGTGCTTTGGTGCGCTGCAATCAGCGATTTCTAATTAATTTCAATTATTCCAGACACTTCAGTAACTCAACTTGTAACTAAACTTATGCTCTGAAATGAAACCAATGAATTTTGCACTGTACTATTACAGCGAAAGCTGTATATGATTAACCTTCCGTAGTTTCTTCAGTGTCTGGCAACACAAACGGACTTAGCGGTTTCTAACAAACCCATATGGGTGCAGTGCGGCGGCGCAGATGCCAAAATGCGGAACAGATTAGAACGCTTGCCGTGAACGTACTATATAAGGAGAAGATGTATCGGTGCTAAAAACAGCTGCATTATCGATGAGGCAGACAGGTATAGTTTGTACACCCTAAAAACAACATGCGTACGAAGAGCGCCGCAGGGAACAGCAACGATAATGTAAACGGCGCTGGCGCGAAACGACTACCGACGAAGAACGTTCCCGCGATGCTGAACGAAAACGACAATCGCGATCCCGGGCACCTCCGAACGAGCAACAACGCCAGACTCGCAACGCAAAAAATGACAACCATTCCACTCTTTGAAGATGGAATGGCAGCGAAAGCACTTTGCCTTTTGTTTGAGAGCTTTGACTGCCATCAGCTTTGGCTGCCATTCCATCTTCGCAGAGTGGAATGGTCGTCATTTTTTTTTCTACTTTATTCTGATTTATCCCGAATTTCGTCCCCGGTGGTCTCAGGAGGTGAACCGGAAGGGCTGCGCAAGAAGCAAGAGTGTCACTCAATGTTTGTGCAACTAATAAGGTGGCTTGTTTAAGCAATAAATGGCATGTTGTTTCCATCATAGTGAGACACGACATTGAGACTTTCACTACAAACTTAAGCCGCGTTCCAAACGGCTGTCAGTCCTTTTAACAAACATAACAAGGGGGCATACTGTTTCTCCTGAATAACATATCGTTTGACGCACCGGGGTACTGAGACCATGTAAGCATCCACAGGATCCTTAATCTAACCTTCTCAAATTATCCTCAACACGAAATCCTCCCACGACTCCATAACGATGATGATGGTCTCTAAAGACATCACATTTGAACTGGGGCGGCTACGAATAGTCACCTAGCCTACTTGAGCTAACGTGACTTTACTAATTTATTGCAGTCTCAAGTTTTGCGGATATCTTTTTTTTCTTCATTACCTCTTTCACAACATTGTGAACTTAACTATGCCTGTTACGACCGCGCCTCCATCACTTCATTCCTTCTTTGCATCAATACTCTCTTGCCTATCTTGACCGCTGACCAGTTCACGCTTCCATAAACGTTTAACCCCAATGCTTCTGGAAGGTGGACGTTCCCTACGTTCCTGGCTGGGAGAATATATTGGCATTTCTTTACAATGTGTTGAGTCGTCTCCATATTTTTTCAGCAGCAGAGAAGACGTGCTTTTTTTTGCAGATTTTACAAGTGCGTAGTTTATACGCCTGACATAAGAAGATAGACAAAGGGCTTTGTCTACCTACCAGTGTCTAGTTTAAAATGTACGCTTGTGAAAAATTCTAGTATGAGCCAACTAACCCAGCAACACGTTCATTTAGGCGTGATATTGCCGGGAACATTTTCTCCTGTATGTTCTTGTATTATGCACGGACGTGCATTCGTGCGTGCGTGCGCATGCAGGTATGTATGTATGTATGTATGTATGTATGTATGTATGTATGTATGTATGTATGTATGTATGTATGTATGTATGTATGTATGTGGGAAATGACTCCGATGCGCTGCTAAGCACGAGGTCGCGGTATCAAATCCCGGTCGCGGCGGTGCATTTCGATGGGGGGAACGCAATAACGGCCCGTGTCCCGCTCATTGGCGGCACGTTAGGATCCCCTGGAGGTCAAAACTAATCCGGACTCCTCCACTACGGCGTGCCTCCCAATAAAATCGCGGTTTGGGCACGTAAAACCCCAGAATCAGAAATGACTCCGAGCAATTACTTTTTCTTATTGAGGAAAGAACGGTAATTTCTCGGTGGCTCGTAGTTTGCGCATGCTTGATTTGTTGTCTTGCGTATTTAAATACGTAATTCAGCTTCCATCAAACCATTGTGGAAAGAAGCAGTCGGTGTGTGTGTCTTCTTCCGTCCGCTTCGGCTAAAGTTTCTGCGCTAAGCACTAGAATAGGTGCTTGTCACCTCATTTTCTTCGTCTCCGGCCCTAAATTGCACTGCTCCCAATCATGAATGAAAGCACTGACGCATCCAACGCAAATGTTTAAACGTGTACAAAGAGCAATTTTTGGGACCGAATCAAATATGAATACAAACAGCTCCAGAAGCGAATCCAATCGAACCGAATGATGCAAGAAGGAAATCCGATCAAATAACGAGCGTTTTTCGTGTAGTTTACGAATAGTATACACCCTTCTCTGTAAACAATTTTCACATCGTGGTACGAATCTCGCTATCAATTAAACTCGGCGCTGTTCGGAGCATACGTGGTCATGAATTGTCATGTAAAAGTTAGAAAGACAGCCTTATTGGTGAATGGTATCACGGTATACATTTGCGACCAAATCAGAAATGCATGGCGTTTGCGGCAATGGCAGAACGAAAAAAGAAAAAAAAAAAAGACACACTTCCTCTATTTCGAATCGTCGCGTCAGATGGTACCAAAATTGCATCAAGTATGTTGCAAGGAAATGTATTCACATTTAACCCTATAACACGACACAGATTCTGCATCTACATATAGTACCAAACGATACCCACTGCCGAGTTCCGTGTATAAACAACATTTAATCGCTAATGATCGCATTTAGCCGGAAAAGTCTGGTTGTATGAGCGACGCAACGTGGTCCAGCATGTTATATCCACTGTTGATGGAATTAACGTTATCGCGCTTCTGCTTCAATGTCATGTTTCATCATGTGCAGTTGGCAACGTGAAGTGCACGATAACTACGCGAAAGATATTCCGATTTTCGAATAGCCACTATTCGAAGAGCGAATAGATGTAGGACACTATTCGATTCGTTATTGGAAAGTTTCGGATATAAGCACACCCCCTTACCACTGATAAAACCTAAGCGAAGTGAAGCTTTCCGAAAGCGGGTAGTTCAATTCTGTGCAACAGTTTATCTTCTGCACAGCGTATTGTAGCACAGCGACCATGTCCCTGCCCAGGAAGAAGGCAACACGCAGAGATCCCTCAGATCCTTGATCGTAGATTTGCATTATTTTCGGGATTAGCTCACTGCGCTATGACACAGTCTTCAGGGTCGGCCTACTTTCATATTGCGCAATATCCAGGATAGGCCCAGTTAACACGCCGAGAAAGCGACCCAACAGACGCGCCAAATGCAGGGAAAACGAGACGAAATGCTTCACTTTCATAAAGGAATTGTGCGCTTGCAGACTCATATTTGTTGCAGTGAGCATATCTGGTAGTTACTTTTTTTTTTTCGACTGCGCCGTAGCGAACAAAGCCGGGACCACCACATCTGTAGGGTTAGTACTGATGGGCTATAGATATATGCCCACGGTCTGTTATGTGAGTGGCTGTTCTGTGTAGACAGCCGAACCACTTAGCATAGCAACCACGGTCTGCAGATTGGGAGGAACGTTCGCCTAAAGAGCTTTGCTCTAAGATATGCGAGGTACAGACGAGCACTCAAGCCAATTCGCAGTACCGTTAAGAAAACAAATACATCGCAGCATATTGCACACTGTGTAAATTATTTGAGAACAGTTCAGACAGACGAATGTGGATATTTTCCACGAGCTATCAAGAAAGAAAACAGAAAAGACGGCCGACTTGCGAGACCTTGCGGAATCACAATCCAATTTTCAGCGAAGCTGTTTCTTTCAAGCAATTGTGATAAGAATTTCAGTAGATTGTAATTACATGGCATAGCATAAAACATTGCCTGTATATGACAGCTTGAAACCTTGTCCGCATACAATGCTTTCAAGCGCTCGTTAAAGAATTTTTGCAAAAGCAGGAAATCAGCCGCACATATTTTACTTCTCCAGAACATTGGCCCTAATGTTCTTGGCGGAAAGCGAGAGTATCGAGTCTTTCATGTAGTTTATGTTTAGGCCCAGCCATACATGCATACAATAAATATAGCATAGCGGTTGATGAACCTCCATAGGAATGATGTTAAGTACAGGCTCCGGATTCACATCTGACATGCCTCGCATGCTGTGCCTTAAACTACATTTTCTGAATTATCAGTCATTCATGCACAAACTTCATTCTGAATTTTGTGGATGTGCGACTTTGTTTTTTCGTGCTCAGGTTAACAATTCCACATTTCTGATGTCTAGGTAGGTTCGCGCTACTTTGTAGATTTACAAGCGCTTTGATTAAAGAACTTCAGTAATACGCCAATTTGATCACAGTCTGATGGCGCTGCCATTGGTATTGATAGGTAGATACGAAGAGAGTTTAATGGAGAAAAATTGCAAACATGGCAGCTTAACGGCGATTTTCAGCCCGTTAAACATTTTTCGCGACGGTTTCACTACACAAAATATAGCCTGGACTCATATCATAAATACATTGTGGTAGTTCTGTTGTCATAAATGGCAACTACACCCTCGTGTTTACATACAGTACTAAATCATGAGCCAAAAAAAGCCTTTTTTTGTACTTCCCACTTCTTGCAGTGAGAACAGCCGTTGAAGAAATTTGATACTGCCGCATTGTCCTATTGTGTATGTTTATAAGTTGTGTTTAAGACATTGACTAAAGAGGTTGTCGTTTGTTCATTATGTCACATTGTGTTCGCAGTCGGCAAACATACTAGCTAGCCACTTGGAACTCGCGGCATTAGAATCTTTCTCACCAGCAAATTTCATGATGCTGGCTTCCTAACTTTTTGGCTAACCATCCACGTGTTAAGAGGAGGTTTTTGTAACGTCTTTGTATAACAAACCATGTGACTTCAGCTCAGTATGTCTAGATTTTATTAAGCCAGTGCATTATTTATTGTTTTTCCTAGAATGGTCCAAGAAATGAGAGCACTGATAAACTGCTATTGTAGTGCTCTCCCATAAACAATTTATATGAGAAGTTGAACAGGTGAGACTCTGTCAACAATACAAGGGCAGCATAAGTGCTGCTCCTTCCTCACACGCAGGGCTGATGCACTTTTTAAGCATTTGCCCAAGCATGAAAATGCCACCGCATTCGGTCAGTCCACTGGCTGCCTATGTGAGCAAAGTGGTAGGAAACTGAGTGTGTAGAAGTGATCAATGAGCTATATACAGCAATATGAAAGATATTCTGATGCTTGTTTCCATAGCAACAATCTACATGTTGCTACAGGTTAGACTTACTTAAGCTTTTATTTCCATAGTATTTTCTCGTCGTGTTTCGCTATCCTTGCTTCAATTAAAGCGTTAGCATACGCCATAATTTTTGTTTGGATTGACGAGACTTCTCGGAAACCCCAGAAAAACAACCCCATTCTCTCTTCATGTACTTGCACATGTTCAAAGAGTGTCTGATTGTAAGTACTTATTAGAAAGTTGAACAAAGTATGAGTGCATGCAGGTACTACAGAAGAGACTACATGATGCGATGTGCTGGCCAAAGTGCATTTGCTTTTTGGCCTTTCAACCTTACAACAGGCTCATTAAGAGCTTGTGAAATGCGTAAACCTCAGTTTTGTCTTTTTCAGTAGTTGATCAGTCTGGTTATGACATTGGATGTATGGATTTACACTATCGTTGATTTAAATCTCTTGGCCCCAACTAGGAGCTTGTTGCTTCGCCTCACACCGTGGAGCAGCTTATATGCCTCTGCTTTATGGGGAAAATATTGTTGCAGTGCTTTCAAAATGCATGATAATTGGTGTATTTAGAAGCTGTGTTTATACATGTGAGAAGCTGTGAAAAATTTTGTCCTGTAAACGCTGCAGTTGCATGTCTATTGTGTTTAGGTTGTTGAGAATTACATACAAGGAGAGCTCAAGTAAAGAGCCTCATTAAAGATTTTCCGTACCTCAGACCATATATTTTGAACAAATAATTGAATACAACTTTCCTGTGCAAGAAATGTATATTCAAGGTTACTGCATGAGTTAGAAAACCTAAGATAACATGAAAAAGATGTTCTCTGCCGATTAAAACTTTTTAATAAGCTTAGGTGGAAACCAAACGATGGGGTAGTTTCAAATATCAAAGAAAAAAAGTGTCCCAGCAAAAGCTCTGAAAATTGTGAAAAATGTTCAGTTCCTACAAATATATAAGTATCATCCTGGTCCGGGCTGCACAAACCTAAAAGAAGCTGCAGTATCCCCAGGCCAGCAGAGAGGTATAGCAGATGTTAAGATGGGTGAAATTTAAATCGTCCTACTTTTGCATAAGACATCCTGATACAATATCTCGTAGGCCTTCTCTCACAAAAGGCATCGCTAGCCATGCCAGAAATTCCGCACACTATCAGGCTGAAATAGAACACAAACTTGGAAAACAGGAAACCACTCATTTTATGTAATAACTTGAAAATGCTTCATAGCCAGTAAGTGCACAGGCTGTAAGCTCAGTGTCCTGAATCGACTATAATAGTGTTACACAATTTGTGACCATGGAAAACCATTATAGTTTTCTTCCCCATGAATCTTTCGTCCTTCCCTAGAAATAGTACATAGCATCTGTTAACTGTTTAATTGGGAATATGCAAGATTTATAACTAAATTCCTTTAGAATATCATACCTATCGCATACTGCATTTAAGTATGCTGAAATTAGAGCGAAACTTGCTTGGATTTGCAGCATTTATGCAAATGTGAAATCCTAAAAAATGACATTTCTCTTAATCTATTTGCTGTGCAGTCAGACATCTGCAGACTGCCCTACATGTAACAAAGAGGGAAGGCTAAATTTGTGCTAACATTAAAGAGAGCAAGTATGAGTGCTAAAATACATCATACATCACAATGGTACATACATGCAATAAATTACACAAGTAAACGCATAAACACTTGCAAAGAGAACTTTGTTTACTTATTGGAAGCATAAAACAAGCAATACAGGTTTGTGCGCAAGTGCAAGTTCGTCTAGTGCCCAACGACGCAAGCAGGGTTTTCAAGAATAGCACGGGCAGACTTGGAGGCAACCACTGGACACTACGCAACTTTCAAACCACATAAGTTGTTCACAGGGGCCGAAGAAATAGTTGGTTATACACATTCCAAAATGCTGCATTGTGAATGAAGGTCAGAAGAAATTGCCATTCGTAACTGTGAACTTTTCTGGCACATTACATCTCTAATAAATATTTACACATCCTGTTAACATACTGCAAGCCTTTGCAACCACAAATCTGCTGTGACTTTTTTCTTCACAGATACTTACACTTAAAAATTTTCAAATGCGATGCAATGTTGTTCCACATGACAATGCCTATTCAAAAGAAAAGTAAAGAACATTTATCAGCACACGCAGAAAAGAAATAGCATGGAACATAGTGTCCCATAACAAACATGAAATGGTGTTCTGAGGCTTGTGCTGGCTGTAAAGACACTAAGCAAAACAAATGAAAATACTCTATGAAACTGCAATGAAATCAATTATTAAAACATTACGTGGTAGAATCTAACCAGTAAAAGAAATAGCCTCTCTGGCAACTGTACTTGGTACACATTTTTTAAGACAAATTTTACAGTGGAAACAAAATGTAAAGCAATGTTCATAGGATACTTTCACTATAGTTAAAGAAGCTCGACTTAGCTGTGAAATTCTGGCAGACAAGAACATAGTGCTACAGATTCATTTAACAAGGTAAATTGTCACATTTTATACAACTTTTGAAATGTTAGCAATGTTGCGCCCAGACCTCTTGCATGCAAATACATTTTCCATATACAAGCAGCATGTGGTCAACAGGCTTCCTCAAGAAGACATTTAGTAGCTTGGCAATAGACTGGCTCAGAGTGCCTGCTAAGGGGCTGCCCTCTTCAGTGCCATTCTTTCACTCAATGTCAACAGCATTCCACAACAATGGCAACAGTATATTTTGATACAGACCATTGTAGCTCACCACTGAAGCAGCAAGCTACTGATAGCATTCAGGGGGAAGAAAGCATTGCCTAAAACCAGCTAAAGCAGACACATAACATCATCGTCTATAAGTATTTACTGCATGTATAGCTATTTATATATATATCAGTTTATTCTGAGAGCATCAGGAAAGAAACCACCACACCCGCGAACTTCTTGTGTAATGCTAGAGTGGCGCATTGAATAATAGTCTCCCAGTGTGCTTCCTGTTAGAAAGTTGACATGCCTAATATAAATTACTGGCTATGAGATAAGCTACACACACTCAAGGCAGCCTTTCTATGGTCTCCCAGAGCCGTAGAACACCTGGCGCCAGCCACTTAAAGTGGTTTGGAGAAAGGTGGCTTACACCAGACATTTCTTACGAGTTTGGCAGTCCCAACAACACTGAATCATTGCTCGAAAACTTGTCTCACCATATGTCCTTTCAAAAGCCCCGCTTGACTGTTTGTGGAACGTGAATATGGCATACATTAAATTATGCTGTACATTCATTTGTCTGATAGCCATAAAACAAAAATCGTCACTACAATGAAAAGAGATGTAATATTCCTTTAGCATTTGATTCTAGCAGTTACTAAAGAAATGCTACGTTCAGCAAGAGGCCACATTTAAACTGTCAAAAAAATGTGCAATATAGCACATGGCAACTAAGTTATGTGATCAAATTAGTCGCTTTTCTTGTTGAGAGTACAAAAAATATGCAGCAGTATGAGACATATTGTTAAGGAGGTGTATTCCCTATAAGAGGGCTAACTATTACCTTGTGAAACGTTGTCTAAAGACTGCATTTGATGCATCTGTCTATACCTGATGGTATGCTTTATGTATCATGAAATAAGCAAGATGATATATGACCAACAGTTAAAATAAAACTGATGTTGCTACTTAACAAACCGTGTGTAACCATATAGTGATGAACATTACAGGCTCTTCAGCCAGTGTTCAGCCTATAATAAATTTTTCTTATAGTCATTACTTTTTAAATATTAGTCGCCACTCACTCAAACAATACTGATAGAAGACAGAACTGGCTTAGACGAAATTTCACAAAGGCTAACAGAATGAATGGCCTGAATATATTCTATCAATTCCTATATCCTTGACTCATTTTAAGATTGACAGCATCAGTTTTCCTTCTCATTTTGACACTCAAGGACTATAATACCTGTAGGCACAATGCAGACTTCTCAAACTTTATCATACACTAACATCAATGCATTTTTCCTGAAGCAAGAGTTTACAAGTTCACTCAATTTTAAAAATATATTCCGAGAGGATGGCAATCTGCTATAAGAAACTTAATTTCACAAAATAATGAATATTCACAAAGCATTTGACAGCCTATGCTTTTGAAAATATAAAATATTGCATTTGCTTTAATGCTTTTGAATAACTGCTTAAATAGCAGCAACAATTAAATAAATACAAAAAAATTCACTATTAATGTTCTGCATACACTACACTTGCATATTGCAGCATAATCAATGTGCCTATATCACCATCCCACGTTAAAGAGCTTATGTCAGATGGTTCCTGACAGCATTGCACAGTCGAGAGACAGTACCCATCTTCACGGCAAGCTTTCATTAAGCTAGATGTTACCCCACAGTTCTACCATACTGCCAACCTCTTCAGTTTGACATGGTCACATTACGATGGTCACAGCGAAGCAATATCCATAGGATAATGTGCATACTCAGGAACTATTCAGCACAGTTAATGGTACTCTAGCAGACTTCTCCTGCAAACGAGACACGAATGAAACGCCTTAGTTCTCATCAAAACATAGATCACAAACAAACAGTCAAACAAACAAACAGGAAGGCAGGGTACACGTTATTGGACAAAACGTGCAGTCATCCACGACTCGATGAGTCAACGCATAAGCTGCCATTTTTGCTTCGCCTGACCATTGCAGCACAGAATTGGCCATGCTTCCCACAGTGGCCACATGGGTATGACTGGAAGGCATCTCAAGAGACTGTCCAGGTGTCCCTGAAATGCGAAAGTCACTGTACAAGATCCCCGCAAGCCCTCTTCGACCATGTATGTATGTTGTGGTGGTAGAATAGTTGGGCATGACTGGAGGCACGTCACCCTTCCTCGCCATCGCCCTTCCACACACACCTCCTTTAGCACTATGTTCGCTGGAGCCTTGGGTGGGGGCGAGTGAGTGGGGCACTCTCACAGGTATCCTCTATCCTCGGCGCATCTCGCGGCTGGTAGAATTGAGCAGCCAGAAAGCTGACACTGCTCTGCAGTCTCTTTCTCGTTTTACGATGTAAAAACTGCCGCCTACTTTTTGTCACCCCAGGGAGCGGTGCCATGCCCTTTCAGCTCACGGGTCAGTCTTGCCAGGTGAGTCTACAGGAGACGAGGAATAGAAGGACGGCTGTGTAGTGTAGAGTGGCGCACCCACAACGGGCAAGCCACCAACGCCGTTGCAGTAGGAGGACCCCGATGACGTCTGGGGTCGAGATGAAGAAGGGCCCTGCGTCGATTGTGCTGTGCGGGGCCGTTCTGCTCTCTCACGCTGCATGAAGTTGGTGGCAGCCTCGAGGAAGTTCATAGTAGCCTTCATGATTTCAGCCTCCTCCTGGGCTCGCTTTTTCTCCAGCTCGAGTGTCTCCTCCTCCACCTATGCATGGAACAATATAACTTTGATTACTGCTAGTATCTCTACAGAAAATGGTCTTGATAACCGAGAAAATAGGTAATTGAACAATTATGGAGCACAGGAAGCATACTGAAAGTTAAGCCAGACAGTTGACAGCTGAGCAGGGACACCAAAAGCAATTCAGTGATCAACAGGAAGCATTCTCTTGACATCTGAGGCATGTTTGCATCTAGAAAAGAAACCACATCGACACTACTACTACTATTCTTGTCATATTTCTCGACAATAGCTGAACACTTGGCCAAACTGTGGAGATATTATGAAAAGTACATCCTACCAAAGTGTGTTCTCCCTTTCAACAGTCAGTTTTAAGCCCAGTCACCCTAATTTGTCTTGAAGTAAGAAAGTTTATACTATGCATGAGTGCTTGTTCACGTGGCTTTTATTGCAATAGCAATTATATGGACCCTCCAGGCGAATCTTTGCGATCACCATGATGTTTCGTATATACGCTTCAGTGTGCAAGGTCAATGCTACATTACCAAAACAGCAAAGTTGGCATGACCAGATTGTATGGCCTTGACTGAATTATTCCTTATAATTTTTTACTAGTTGCAATTTGCAAGAACAGTTATGAAACGTTTCACAGCATATGCCTTTTTTATCTTAAATCATTTAGCTCAGACAATTGAAAATTTCAAAACAATATTGGGGTTCACACTCTGAAAGTGATGTAGTTTTACTGGCGCCAGTACCAGTGCTCTTCAAGGCCAGCGAAGTGGCGCTGATGCAATGTCGTTGCACGCTGTACAAAGCGTGCTAAAGCTTTTAAGGGTGCCAGAAATTTTGGCCCAACGATTTATGATATTATATAGCAAGAATTACGCAGACTCTCAAGGCCCATTGCCACTGTCGTCATACTGTCTGGCTGACAGCGCATGCGCGGATCGCGCGCGGAGGAGTAGAGGTCTCCAGATACGCGGAAATCGCTTAACTGTAAAAAAAAAAAAAAACGATGAGGCGACGCGGACATACGTCAACGGTAAGCTCAATCGCCTATGTGGCGGAGCAATCGCAACGTTCTGCTTTCCGTCGCTGGCATGAACGCTGTGCGGATGCAAACTATGTGCGCACTAACGTTTCTGCTGAACTGCTGTGTCTATGTCCTGGTCTGATCAGCCAATACCAAGCAAGTGTTATCTACTATATCTCTGAGCGCTGACCAACGCCGACGGTTCGCCGTCGGTGTCATCGCGTGCACCATCGAGGAGAGACGCCTGCAACGCCATTGGTGGCGCTCATCCCGACAGCATTGTGACGTGCTTGGTAGCTGCCAGGGCGTTGTTCCTTCTGCCCATCAGGAGTAGGGTACCTCGATGTTCTCCTCGTCCGCCACTCCGTACAGAGTGGAGACAACCACAGCGTCTACTATGGCGTTGGGCACGCGAATGGCGGCCGCCGTAGTAGACGCCTTTGGCGGACGCCGTAGAGATGCGTTGCGGCGCTCGTGTGTATTCGCCATTCGTGTGCCCGACGCCGCAGTAGACGCCGCGGTTGTCTCAGCACTGTACCGAGCAGCAAGCGAGGAGGACATCGGGCACGCAATGCAGGAGTTGCCTTGCGCGCTGCGTTGCGGCAACTTGTCGCACCCGCGTATACTGAGAAAATCGTCCGATATGTCCAAGCGTAACACCAAGCTTTGCTACCACTGTGAATGCTTCGCCTTTCGGGCAAAAGTGCTAAATACTTTTTAACGCGTTAATATTGTTGTTTTCGCCTCCCCTATCCCTGTAAGCGAGTACATGACTAGCCATCCAGGTTGCGTTATATTACATCCGTAATTTTAGCATACTACCGAGCACTCTCTGCTACGGGCGATAGGGCAGTGGACTGCAGAATATTTCACGCTTACTTTCAGAGCTACCACTGCGGTTACAATAAAACCTGGTTTTATCAAACCTGGCTAAATCAAGTTATCACATGGAACAATTTCCCAGCATTGTAAAGCTCCAGTGATAACACATAACAAACTGAACGGCTATATCAAAATAAAATCCTATCCTCACTCGATAGACAGAGCTCCGCACGACACCATAAGACTTTATAAGTTGGCTTTCCCGCGAAAATTACACATTACCGCGCTGCACATGGAGAAGGAAAAAAAATACAATATCATGAAATTATAGATAGCGTCGTGTGTAGATTACCCGCGCAGTGGCTGCCCACCAAGGCACGCCCACGCAACTCCCCGAAAAAGGGAGATACGTATACTTAGGCCAACAAGGTGCGTGTGGGCCCACGCGTGCCGGCCAATAAAAAAGAAAAATCCGCCTCCATTCCACTCTGTAAAGCGGATGTAAAGCGAAGCTAATGTGCACGTTAGACAAGTACCACCACTCCAGGTGTCATTAGACGACGTTACACAAGCACCGCCACCACAAGCGACGTACGTCAGGCGCGCACGCACGCGTGCGGAAGTGCAGCATATATCCTCATTCTGCTAGGGAGTCCAGCAAGCGCCTTATTGAACTAATGTTTAGGAGTAAGTAAACTGCGTCAGAAAAAGCGCAACGTACGACTCACACAAAAGCTACAGACATGACAGTTTCGGATTGTAATTCTAATATACGAGAACGCATAATTTTGTTACGTGTAAACTCAAACACAAAGACCTTTTCCAGCTGCCGTGAGAGAACTGTTGTTGGACAGTGTTTGCCATAATGTCGATTACGATCGCACCACAAGCGGTGCGACAGATGCGACGGACAGAGCACCCACGCATCAAGGAGAGATACATTGTGTGCACACGTTTGTAACGAGCGCACGCATGCCTGCGCAAGTGCAGTATACATCCCCATTCTTGTAGGACCTCCGCCTGGCGCAAGTGCGTAATTGCACTAATAGAATTTCTCAAGTAACGTGTGTGACGAAATTCGTAAAGTACGGCTTATACACAACCTAGGGAAATTACAGAATCGGATTGTAATCCGAACATAGAGAAAATATAGTTATGTTACACGGAAATTCATATACAAACCCTTTTCCCAGCTGCAGATAGTGCAATGCCGGGCCGACCCTCGGTGGACGTGACGCAGGCGTTAAGCACTCCCCATACGTGGGCCGATCCCGAAGATAGCGCAATGCCGGGCTGACCCGCGGCGGAAGTGAACCAGGCGTTAAGCCCTCCTTATACATGTGCCGATCCCGAAGATAGTGCAATGCCGGGCCGGTCCGCGCAGGAGGTGAAGCAAGCGTTAAGGGGCCAGCATATACAGCTTCACTGGTCATCCTTCTTCACGGAGTGGAAGGGCACTGAGTTTATTTGTCATATTTCATCAAAGCTTTATGCTGTGTTGAACGCTCCACTGAACTCAAAGGTGTAGTTTTGTACGTCGATATAAGCAAAGTTTGAATATACTTTTGCAGTTTGGCCTGCCTCAGCCACACCCATAAGTTTATCTAGGAAACACGAAATTTAACTGCCGATACACAATAGCATTGAACAGGAAAACTACAAGCTTTTCTATAATACACTATAAAACAGGAGCTATAAATTTTCTCATCAGTTGTGGACTTGAAGATAATGCCACCTACTGAAAAATCATCGCCGCGAGTTTTCATCCCCACAAAAGCTAACCCTTAGAATTTTGATTGTTTCTAGCACCGTTAGTAATGTCAAGAAAAAGAAATATTTAAAATGTTTTCCTGCGGAATGAGCCGGTATATCTCGTTCCGTAATGTCACGAGGAAATATTCATCAGGTCTGCAAAAATCACTTCAAAGTAATAGTAAGGAAACATCAAAATTCGTCTCCTACCAACGCAGTTTACTAGCTAAATGTCGACGCCATGTGCACCTTTTCGTTCTTTTGAGATTAATAAATATTCAAGGCACCGTAGCCGACGTGCCAAGAAGAGCGACATTCAAATCCGGGGAATAATGCCAATTAAAGTAGGAACGTAAACGAAAAGTCCCACAAATTAAAATCCGACGGCTTCAACAAATATCAGTTAGTTAATAAAGTTGACGCGACACTTTTTTCTCTCTCTCATATCCTGTGTGTTAATGAGTCCTAAATGTCCTTTTACCTTGCAACCGCACGCAAGAACGGAGACTCCCAACAGCGCATCTATTAACTGAATTTCACAAGTTGCTTCTTCCATAAAGCTTAGCTTACCAAATACATACTGTACTAATTACCAACTCTCACTTGCCTTTCAGCATTGGCTCCAGATGATTTGAAAGGTTATATTCCCAGTGGTATGTGATCGCATTTCTGTGGGAGCCGAATGGGGCGAAATATACGCCCAACTCTTCACTTCTCTCACCTAAATGTAGCTTTGGGGTGCTAATATAAACCTTTCGGTCTGACGTTTCCGGAATCGAATGTAATGGGTGCGTTACGATAACGGCGGTGAAAGTAAGCAAGCGGTGCCTTCTTCATTCGACGACAGACAAGCACAGGTGTGGAACGAAATGGTTTGAAAGATCAATACTTCTTGCACGACGCGCACCTTCTCTATTATTAATAAAGCCGAATCGCGCAAGTATTAGAAAATTTCAGCACTGGTTTGGCTTCCCGAAGACAAAGCCGCAGGCGTACCTTCAAGATTCTTCGGAGGAGGTCCAACTCATCGTCTTTGCGTTTCTTCCGAGGATCCTGGTCACACTCTTCCTCGGTGTCATCTCGCGACTTGCGCTTGTTGTTGCATCTGCAGTCAGATACAAAAGGAAAACGCATTTACAACATTCCAGCGTTGATCTCTTAAGGGCCACCACGACGTCTCCATTTGAAACATAGCACCGATACCGAGACACAGCCGATGCTTTTTTTTTTTCCCCTGTGTATAAAAGGGCACGAAGGAGAACTGGTACGTTAAGTTATAGCTATAAATTATGCTTATGGAACACCGAGAACACGAATCTTATGCAGTGAGCGCATTCTTTATAAAGAAATCAGACTACGCGTAGTGAGTTTTGAGAACTTTTCCCACACAAAAGCGGCCCGAAATACGTACATTGCATTCCGTGGGGTAATACTTAGATGCCGGTGCTGCGGTTAAGGCACAAAATTCAAAGAAAATTTTGCCTTCATACCTTCTCTCAGTAAACAAACTATTTACGGTAAATAAACGCAAGTCGAGGCTCGGATAAAGTAAGTCACCAAACTAATCTGACTTTATGACGTTCCCTTCAAGATGCTTCTGTAGGGCGTCTCGGCGACGTCCAGCGCATGATTCGTTTCATGCATCTACGAACAATGCAAGTTTTATAGACACACACACACACACACACACACACACACACACACACACACACACGCACACACGCACGCACACACACACACACGCACGCACGCACAAAAGGAACATGAGCCATTCCCCTCTGGGAAGGTGGATCACCAGCGAAGCTGCTTAGCAGACGACACGGAGGTGACATAGAATCATGAACAAAGGTACGAACATATTTATTATCCTGCTCGGCGGTTATCGTGACGATAGGTAGGCCACACAAATTCTCGCACCACCTCTGTTATTAAATGCGCCCGTCACGTAGGGCAATGAATAATGGCTCATACCCCCTTAAGCAATGGTTCATACCACCGCAAATAATAATAATAAAAAATTAACCCGGCCTCCCTTTTACGACGACAGCAGGGAAATGAAATTCTACGCTGGAATGATGAGCGGCAACGGAGCCAGCTGTGCAAGAAGCCGACGACGACGAACTAGGCCCGAGCGCGTTCTAGCGGTTGCGCCGAGTGGCGCCAACGAGCTAGTTCGTGGGTTGTTCGCCGACGAAGGACAACGGAAATGCCCTGGCGATATACAGCTTCGCTGTAGAAGCAAAAGAAGGAACGAAAAAAAGCGGTGACAGTTGCGAAAACTGCGTGCAACTTGTGAGCGCAATGTCGCACATCTCGTTTGCTGCCGTACCATTCAACGGATTCTGAACCATCACTGAGATTTACACGCTCGTTGAACTGCCACAAGTGATAAAATTTAAAACGAAGCATTCCGCGACGGCACCCCTCTGTGCCAGTGTGCGGGTTTAGAGCTTGATACCCGAACCGCTCCCCTTACTATTAATAATAGTCAAGAGCAAGGTGGTCAACTTTCTACATGAGCTAATTTTCCCATCCATGCTACAAGAAAACAAAAAAAATTTGTCAACTAGGGGCACACACAGGTCACTTACGGTACTTGCAAATTCGCACGTACGCACCACCAATCACACCCCATGTAATTATTTACCGAATCAGGATTCATTGCAATCCCTCTTCCCTGTATATATTACAGAAAACGTTCTTGCACTAATATTTGTATGCGTGTAGCTTGAACCAATACATATACGGCAACAAAAAAAGAAAATAAAGAAAACTCATGATTAACGAGGTCGTCAAGCAGAATGGTCTAGCGAAACTTCGTTTGGGTCTCTTTCAGTACTGTCTCTTGCGATGTACACCTCGTTGCCTAGATGGCGCCACTAATGCGCCCGGCTGGAAAGGACCTCGAAACGAAACACGATTCCGGGGACCCAGGCTAGTCAGATTGCAGCGGCGCGGAGGGGCGAGCGGCAATCGGCATTTCCTATCCTATACTATTTCCGACACCAAATTTAAAGCGAAAAAGTGGGCTACTTTTCGCCAACTTTCGTTTAGCACTGGAAAACAGGGCGTGCTGTTCCCTGACGTCCGGGCCTAAGTATTACCGCTGAGCGGTATTCGCACAAAGACGAACCGCGCGCCGAGTACGCAGCACCCCCTGACGTTCACCTACGACTCGAACTCAAAAAATGTGAGTCTCCTTGAAAGCGCACAAGCGTCCCCTTTCCCACCGCTGTTTGGGCGACGGTAGGTAGCCAAGAATTCAAAACGTAGCCGAGCCAAGCCGAGAGTATCGCGCGGTTCAGGTGGCACCTACTGTTGTTATAAACTTATAGATGCCTCTGGTTTCTCGCTCACTACTGGTAGTTGCTATGGGTCATTGGGGATGATGCAAACTACGCGTCTGATGCAAACTTCCTCACTCGCCTTTTTTTTTTGCATACATTCTCCAAAACATTTTCTAGCGAAATTCATACGAAGATACGAAGTATAAAGTACTTCATGGTGTCCCGTTAAACCAAACGCACAAACAACTGTTTTCTGTTCTCGATTATTGCATAGACATGAGGCGACACGGGAAAAATTACGCGTGGTGAAAAAAAGAGCGACTGGTACCAGAAATTCACAGCTGAAACGATCCAGGCTATATCCTTTCTCGGGTCGCAAAGGTTACAAGTCAGTAGACTTCACGTACGTACTAGCTCTCCCGTATGATCACTTGTTTTTGTTAAACTCGAAGAGACGCCGCTGGTAAGTACGGCAAACATTATTTTCTAAATGATGGATTCCTCCCTGCTGAGCACGTTTCACTGCAGTGACGGAGTGCGCAGCAGACACACAGACCACTAGAGTAGAGACTGTTCGAGGCGAAAGAGTTCGTTTACTTCGAGGGCCAGATTCATAAGATAATTGCAACGGCCTTACTTATCTAACAATTATCGTAATCCCGCTGGCATGTTATCAGATGAAAGAACGCCCGGTGCAGCCCTACTAACCAAAGCTTATGTTGCAAATTAGGATTATAGCTTAATGCTCTGATGTTATCCTGCTATGCTACATCGAACCTACATGCTCTATGTCAAGCTGACTGCTACGAGAACGCGTGGGTAATTTTCTGGAGCCGCCCACAGTGCGAGCACAGTACACAGGCCTTCTAAATGGGGCACTGGTAATTCCCACGTGCCTGCTGAACCAAAATATGGTCATAATGGCGTTCCATTCGAAGGTAGTGTCCTAAAATATAAACATTCTTAACGTTCAAGTATTCCAGACTGACCATGTATTAACGCAACGGGCATTATATAGGCGAATAATGAAACACGGATCATTTCTGGATATCAGGAATTGACCACTTTCTACAGATTGAAAATAACAATTTCTATCAGATTAGAACAAACGAAATCCCCGAAATTTTCTACGCGAGCTATTCACTGGCCGAATATAAGGAGCAGAATACGAAGTTCGATGCTCGCAAACAATGAATGATTAATGATGTCAAGAACGAGAACTGACGCGCTGGAAGTTCTACAAAAGAAAATATGTCCACTGAAACATGCGACGGCCCCGCAAACAAAGAAGACAAACACAAAGTATGGACAAAAGAATACATGAGCAATCCAGCTGTCATGTTTACATGGCAAAAGCGCACGGAGGAGTTAATGCTCCTACCATACTCAGCAACGCTAAACCAGGGTAGTCGTATCTGACATCTCGCTTCGATTTCAGCGCGCATGTATGTAACCGCAGCATAAACGCAGCGTTTTCTTCGTAATTGCCTCGAAAACACAAAGACAAGACAGTTGAAGGGCGATTCGGATTGAGAACTCACTTGTCATTCTCGTAGCATATGCTGACCTCGGGCTCTAGAGTGATGTCTTCGATGGGCTCTCTCTTTGGTGCGATGGGAAGCCTACTGCAAGGATGTATCACAAGGCAGCAAATTAAGACAAGAAAGCAGTTGGCAATGCTTCATAAAAAAATGACTCCTCTCAGCACGCTTTAGGCAACCGCACAATGCAATAGAAACGTAATGAGAGGCGCCTTAGTGCGAACAGGTCTATCGAGCATTTGCATTGACAATTTAAGGCTTCGTCAAGAAGTTCATGCTTTTCACCGACATATCTTGCATTACAGAAACACATGGAAGTACACGTACTGCTTGTGCACGTTCAGCACGCAAATAATGACTGTAAAACAGATGGCCAGACGTTCTTACCTATGTTCGTCTATTTAGAAAAGAAGTGTATTTCCAATTTATAGCAAATGAACACGAAACCGACACTTGTAGCCGGCAACCATGCTTCTTAAACCGAGACAGAAACAGACAGACCAGAGAGAGCGTAAACATATTGAGTACTTTGCGGCCCCAGGATGGCAGCGATATGTAAATACCAGGGTTTTCTGGAAGATTAAAGAGAGGGCAAAGCCGGGCATGGAGTACACTCTCAAAGGTCAGAGCCATCTGGCCAGGTTAAAGGGGAACCTCCCGTTTGCTCGCCGGCGCTGGCATGGACCACTTCAATTCTCTCAACCCTTTTGTGGTTAGGAGTCCATAGTATCTGCACAACGTCCGGGTGTGCGTCTAGATGTGGTTTAGGCTTGTATCTAGAAGCCGTGGCAGATTGTTATCCCGCAACACTCTGCTTGATGCTTGGTTATCTGTTCTGATCAGGATATGTTGTGCCGAGTAAAAGAAAGTAAGCATGATGGCTTCAGAGGTATCCATGAGCTCCGCTTCTGATGTAGAAGAGACTCTGGCATGAACAAATGATCAGGGATACGCACTCATTGCATGCGATGAAACATATCTGTGTCACGCGTCTGTCAACCTCAGCGTCAGTGTAGTATGTCGTTATAATTTGAGAGGAAGCTGTTGAGGCTGCCAGATTTTTCACACGGTGGAGCCACCAGTTGTGTCGATCGGGGTTCATATTCTTAAGAGTCGGTTGGACTTCTATGGGTATTGTATCCCAGGGTGGTACTGGTACTGGAATCGCGGGAAGGTGATGTGTGCGTGCTCGCATGTCCCGTAGAATGTCTGGGCCTTGATTGCAGGCCTGGAGCCTGCTCATTAAAGCTTTGAAATGCACAGTGCTCGTCTCTTCAATGAGGCTCGTTGCTTCCAGTCTCACGTTAGTGGCGAACCGCGGTAACCGAAGAGCCGTGCGGAGGCAGGCTAGGAGCAGTGCTTGAATTTCCTGTATTTGCATTTCGGTGGCATCAACACATGGCAGTTGATGCATTATCATTGACAAAAGAGATTCCATGATTTTCCTTGTGTGTTCCGGTTGCGCTCTCTGATGCCTCCGGGAAATGCGCGAGAGCATGTGGGGAATACCTTTATTTCGGTTGGTCAGTTTCTGGTGCCATGCATTCTATTTATCGCTGTCCTGCAACCGGAAAGCGAGCACACGAGTATGACTTTCGTTTGGTAAGGGTTGATCATTTATCGCCAACATTATTCTGTTTTTTTTGGTTGGCTAGGGGCTCCCGTTAGTCCATTACAACTACATGTTTTCTTTTTCTAGAGATCGTGCAAGACCAAGCTGCGATGTGCAGTTGTGGGTGTTGTAACGTGTGCTCTTGCTTCACCAGAGAACGTTGGCTGCACCATAGGGTGATATCATCACCGTAGATGATCCTCATCCGCCACTGCAGCCATGTCCACTGCAGGAACAATGCCTCTCCCAGCGATCTCCAATGACCTTTGTCTAACACTAGATGATTCCAACTTGCGCCTGCAAATTTTCTAATTTCGTAACTCTGCCTAATTTTCTGTCGCGTTCAACTGCGCTTTCCTTCACCGCCTGCAGACAAATACATATCTGCACCTACGCTTAAAACATGCTATCCACTCCAACGCATACGTGGGCACTTGCCCGTGGTGTGAAAGTAAGCTACCTCTCGCCCACATTGCGTGGGAATGCGAGCTCGGGCCACCCAAAATTATGAAGTCTGACATTTCGGCGCAAAAATTCAGAACGGAGCATTGGGAGACCTGCTTCGCCAGCGAGGAGAAGGACGCCCAAGTGGCACTCCTCGACCAAGCACTACGGGCTGCTGAGGCCAGCGGAGACCTGGACCAGGGGCCCGATCCACCTGCTCCCCCAACCTTTTCCATATACAGTAAACTTTGTTAAATTGTATTAAAATTCCCTTCCCTTGGCACCCATTCTGTAACTCTAACGGTCCACCGCTTATCTGCACCACGCATTACATGGCCTGCCCAGCCCCTCCCCCGCCCGCTTTTCTTTTTTCTGTTCATGTTGACTAGAATATCGGCTATTGCCGCTTGCTCTCTGATCCACACCTCTCTTATTTTTTCTCTTAACGTTCCGGCTAACACATCTTTTGTTCTATCGCTCTTTGTGCGGTCCTTAAGTGCTTCTTGAGCTTCCTTGTCAAGCTCTAAGTATCGGCATAGATACTGTGCTGTAAATGAGGAACCTGTCAAGTTCAGAGTTTGCCACTTTGGGTAATGACTTACTTGATCGGCTGCAGGTTCTGGAACTGCAAGTCACCAGCCCGGAACTCTGGGAACTCAATCTCCGGCTCTGCAACGGTAACAAGAAATACACCAACTTATAACTCTGCGCCCGTGTTTCTAATACGCGTCTGTCACAGCCAGCACCACGCACACCTCTCTATTACCATCAGTCCACCACCTCGAGCAACGTGCCTGCGGTTAGACGAAGTTCATCGCGTGCTTCCATGTTACTTGCTAAAAAAATATTGAGAAAGCGCTGACGTAACTCTTTGGACCCTTGAGAACTTCAGCACGCACGAAAATAATGGCACTCAAACAAGTATGAAAATCGTGCAGTACTTAAAAGACGTTTTCATGTGATATTAAAGTTGGTATCTGAATGTGGAGCCTATAGTTGTCGACATTTTCGAGAAGTCAAGACACCGAGCGAACTTGCTCACGTGCCGTAGCAATAAGCCTATGTATGAGCGCGTTCTCCATTAAAAAAAGTCGTAGTTACGCCCGAAAGGCGAAGCATCGATTGCGATATCAAATTAGTGGACAGCTATACGAAGTAAGGGTAGTACTAGATTTATCGGCCGTATGAGGTTATAAACATAGGCATACTAACTAAATCAACAAACATGGTGTCACGCGCGCGCTAGAAAACATGAAAACATCTCATAACTCTCTGTCAAAACGCTGGAGTGGCGAAGCGCGGTAAACAGGAGCGAGCCGAATTGACCTTCGCGCTGCCTCTCGCATCAACGCGAACTAGGCCACGAAAACGGAGCGCACGGCGAACTGAGTCCCCGTCGCAGATTAGCCATCTGCGACGCGGACACAGCGGGGAGACAAGATACAGCGGCTAGAGCGGGAACGCGCGGCCGCGCGGGCCGCCCGGAAAAAGCGCGACCCCCTCCATCCTAGCCTGCCCCGGAGCCTTGTGCGCGGCGGAAGACGGCGCGCTTCCTCCTCGCTTTCCTCCTTTGCGTACGCAAAATTCAGCCGCGATTTCCGGCTCACCCTCGCACGTTTTCACTCGCACATACACTATACGGCGCGGGGCGACGATTTCATTGCCCTTGAACGCTATATGGAACCTCCCGGCGACGCCGACAGCAGAAGTGCGCCTAAAGTGTCTATATAAGTGAATAAAAAACAAAGGCGACATGTAACGTGAGGCGCGCGCTTCTGGTTACGCTTGCGTGTGGCCGCTACAGCAATCACGGCAATGAAGCAAGTCAGTGCATCGTCCATGCAGTCGCAACGGATGCACCTGTTGGGTAACTAAACAGACTTTTTTTTTTTTGAAACAACCATGATAGCAAATTTTTTATCGTGTTCTGACGCTAGCCAGTACCCATTATATGAGTCAAAGGCCTTCAGCCTTCATATAGCGCAATAATAAAAAAAAGGAAGACACTCATGTCGGCACGCTCCTTTAAGTGGCGCGCTGGAAGTTTGACAAAGTTCTTGAGAAATGGTCAACCGAATGCACATTCGCGAGTCTACAAGACAGCGGACCGACGCCCTCGAAACTTAGCTATTGCCACCTAGTAATTACTGTCCAAAGAAGATAACGCAGAATCAGGAAGTGTCTTCTTTTGTCAGCCCTAGGATATTTAGAGCCTGCCTTTTCAGACAAGGGGGTGTTTCGCCCTTTCCGTAGACAGCTCCTAACCGGTCTTCAAATGTTTTCTTTTTTTTTTTTAGTGTAATCTATTACAGCTACTACAGCTACTACCACTGCTACAAAAGTAGACTTCCGTTAATTTGACTCTGGTTAATTCGACTTTTGACTTTTTGGCTAATTTGACTCTGAATTCGACCAAGCTTACGGCCGGCATCCTTAGTAATCGATAGGCTCAAACTTCCGTTGTCGATCTCAAAATTGGCCTTCGCCGGATAATGCGAACTTGACTGGTCAGCTTCGCCGCAACATAGAGGTGTTACGCGACGAGGTATACCAAAAATGAGAAGCAGCCACAATCGCGGGTCATGGTACGTATTTCAGTTATACAGGAGCACGCGCCCCGTCTTCGATCCCAGTACGAGCATGAAGACGCCTAAAATCACAATGGCAGTCATTCAGAACTGTTTCTGACATTGTGCTGGCGATTTGAGCCATCGTTGCGTCCGCCATGGGTGTCCCGTATATGAGAACGTTAACGAGGCCTAGAACGTGTTCTTTAAGTATACGCGCGCGCACGCGCCGTGCACGGAGAAACAGAGGAGAAAACATCTGTGTTGGGAAAGCTAGCGCAATCGAAGGCGGTAAGATGAAGAAAGAACTCCGAAAGTCGAGGGGTCATTTAAAGCCAACAATAGAGCGGGGGTCTCTCAGAAACTCCGAAGGCCTGCCGGTAAACTTATTGAGCGTCTAAGTGCTCGCACTGTGACTGGAGACGGCGCCTGTGCGTGTGTAGATTAAGAAACACATGCTGTGTCCCGCAACAGTGGCACCCTTCCCCGCATTGTGACCCGCCGCGGCGGCTTAGAGGCTATGGTGTTGCGCTGCTAAGCACGAGGTCGCGGAATGAAACCCCGGCCGCGGCGGCCGCATTTCGATGTGGTCTGAAATGTAAAAACGACCATGTCCCGCGCTTTGGGGCACGTTAAACAACCCCTGGTGGCTAAAATTAATCCGCGGTATCCCACTACGGCGTGCCTCATAATCATACCGCGGTTTCAGCACGTAAAACACCATAATTCAATTGTTCCCCGCATGATGTGCCTCACCGTGTGACACAGAGGGTAATGCAACGAAGCTAACTTGAAAGGTGAGCACTGCAAAGTGAATCAACGGCGTGTTCCGGCGTTTTTTTCAGCCCTTCCTTTAATTCGTCCTGTCGTATAATTCGACCAGTTTCGTCACGCTGTGAGGATCGAATTAATGAAGTACACTGTACTACTACTGCTGCTACTGCATGCTACTATTACTAAACATAACTGAATATAACTTGTAACTAAATATTACCCTCGCAACACTCGGCACGACGCTGCTATCACGGCAACCCGTGCGGTACGCAGAAAACTCAGTTCTTCTTGTTCAAACTTGCTGAGTTTATTTTCGTTCTTCTTTTTTTTTTCTGTACTCTTTCAATATATTCGCCGTGGAGGCATTCTGCTGCTGATATACTCCAAGATCGCAGGTTTGACTTCGTACCACGGGGAACGCATTCTGAACGCGTGAAACATATACCAACATACGTGTGCCGATCAAATGACAACACGCAAGGCAGCGCAGCTTATAACACCGCAAATGGTAGACGCACAACGAAACGAACCATTTACACCCTTGCTTAACTGCGCTCCAGGGTTTCTGAACCTGCGAAGTTACCTATATTACAATATTTTACTGCGAAAGCAATACTGCTCGAACTTTCGGCCCATCGGTGGTCGTGGCGCCTCCTTACACAGCTGCGCGTCACGTGACCGTGTGACGTCACGCTAGGCTGAGAGACGGGGCCCCAGCTCGCGGCAACGATGGTGGAGGCGAAGCCTTGCGCACCGCTGCTGCGGCGCTACCGAGAGAGGGCGCTCGCTGGTGTGACGTCACGCCAGAACGAGAGACGGGGCCCCAGCTCGCGGCATCGATGGTGGAGGCGAAGCCTTGCGCGCCGCTGCTGCGGCGCTACCGAGAGAGGGCGCTCGCTGGTGTGACGTCACGCTAGGAGGATAAATGGGGCTAAAACTCGGCTCCTCGCAGTGGTCGGCGCGCTGCCTTGCGTTATGTCGGATGATGCATAACCATAAGTTTAACAAAGGGCAACCATGTCCACACCATCAGCCGAACCAAGGCGCAGCCAAGGGTATTGCTTTCGTAATCTTGCAGGCCTCACCAAGCTAAGCCTTCAGCCAATTTTTTTCTTACTATCATTACTATTCACGAAAAGCAGTATAGCTAAATCAGTGAACTGATTGAAAACTGATTGAACTGATGAAAAGCAGTGACTAAATCTCTGAACATTATTTGTATCAATATTTGCATGATGCGAGATGTTCCTCCTCCGTTGAAAAAAGAACAGGAGCCATCAATGAAACATTCCTCTTCCACTATTTCCTTTTCTTTCAAGTGAAGAAAAAAAATATTTTATTTTCGCTTTTATAACAGCAAGCAGAAGCCGTGACGGAAGAAAACTCAGCACTCCTCGGAAGAGCGGCGCCAAGGAGCGTGTATACAGGAAGGCATCTGTATACTGTCCCGAAAGCAGAAGAAAAAGAAAGAAAGAAAACGAGTGAAATGCAACCGCGGAGAACCGGAGGCGAGCAAAAAAGATAAAGAGAGCAGTAGTCGCGACAGAGGGCGCGCTGCGTAACAAGAAAGACAAAGACGGCGAGAGGCTCATTTGGGAGGCGGCGGGGTGTCGCGGTCCAGCTGCCCATCCCGCATCGACCACACTGGCCGCAAGCCGACGCCGTCCGGCGCGCTAATTGGCGAGCAATTATCGAGCCCGAGATCGCGGTGCGGCCCGATCGAAGGCGATCGAACGAAGCGAGGAAGGGAGGGGAGGGAGTAAGTCGAGCGGCACGCCTCTTGGGAGGGGGGGGGGGAGGGGGGGTGCCGCAAGCCGCGCTGCGCAGAGCCTCTATTCGAGCAGCAGTTTCAGCAAGTGTACTCCATTCTTTGTCGGCGCTCTTTAACGCTAAAAGATCGCCCTTTGCGAGCTGTCGTTTGAATCGGCGAGAGCGAGGCAAATAAGCGGCCCGGAAACGAGAAAACGTTCAGTCCCTCTCTCCCTGCCTTCTCCTTTCTTACTTTCTTTATTTTTGCAGCTGTCGTGAGAGACCGAACAGTCAAAAAGACAAAAAGCACGCCCCACTTTACTTTTCTTTGCAGTATTTTCTTTTTTCAATCCAGTACAATGAAATGTGCGTATATATTTGCCACAGAGATTTTTATTTGCAACCTTATGTTCTTTCCATTCTTGCGCCTTAGCACTTGGCGAAGAATGGTAGACATTTCATAAAGGTTGCGCGTAAACTTTCAGTACTGCAGCGTCTTTCGTAACACTTCGTAGGAAGTAATTCCGCCTTATGGAAGAAGAGGGCGCCTTCGTCAGCAGGAAGATTGATTGATTGATTGATTGATTGATTGATTGATTGATTGATTGATTGATTGATTGATTGATTGATTGTATTTAATGTCCCAAATTAACACAGTGCTGGTAGATATGGAATTATTATTATTTGTTTTCAAAACACACATTTGACAGGAAAGAGAAAGCAAGGAGCAGGCTGACAACCGTCACTGGAAGTTGCCCAACGCCTGCCTAGAAGTTAGTTGTAAGCCATGTGCCAAAAAAGTCGCGAGATTTATACAAAATGCTAGATTGAAAAACATGTATAGCATACCTTATTTACACAAGCAGGGTGATTGACTATTTGTAACTGCCCAGTTTCAAAAGTATGCCAATTAATCATCATCATCAACAACATAATAATAATCATCAGAACCGGTAGAAAACCGGGTAGGAGAAAAAATCTAAATAGACGGCCCCAAGCAAGCTAGTAGGCTATTATCGTTTATGCGACAACTAATAACTAAATTAAGTTTTGTATTTTAAGTTGTGGTTTCGATTCTCTATTGATTTAATTCTACATGTCGTTGGATCACAATTCTACATTTAATTCTACATACCATTGCACGAGCCGATGGCGCTGCGAAATCGCGTATATTATGACGTCTCTGTTGGAGCGCCGTTTACTTGGCCCGAGTACTTGGCATCGAACCAGCAAAGGCCCACACCCAATGATGCTGATCACATGGCTCTGAAGATGGGGAGCGATCAACGCATGATGATGATGATAATCTAGATATGAAGAAGACGTGCGTAATAGACGCCCACAATACAAGCTTTGGCTACGAGGACATAATCCAACACCTCCTCTGTGACGGTGCCCGTTGGAATTCGGCGAAAAAAGTGCTTGCGACAGCTCTGGAAAAAACAGGACGATCGATTCCTTGACAGAGGAAAAAGTCCTAGGTCACTGGTCCGGACTGCTCAAGCTCTTAACGTTTGTGAATTGTGCGACCGACTTTGAAAGTTGTAGCGCGAGCCATCGCGTGTGAATTTTTCTCACTTGATATTTTTATTTATTCAATGCGTAAGTATTTGTGTGGTTACCCAATGACAAAAATGTCCCTGCGTCCGTCCGTCCCTCCTTTGTGTTAAACGGTCCCTTTCAGGATAGAGCCAGCCGGCTGTACAAGAAGATAACGACGAACGCGCGAGCAGTGGCAAAAAATTTGGGGGTGGGCCAACTTGAAATTTCGGGACGGGCGTACATATACACACACGTATATATATATATATATATATATATATATATATATATATATATATATATATATATATATATATATATATATATATATATATATATATGTGTGTGTGTGTGTGAGGCGGGAGGTGGAAGAAAGCAAAAGAGGGGGTGAAAGGGGAGCACAAGCAGCTTAAGGAGAGTTTAAATCGTAAAACAAAAATTAATTATTTGTTGGATTTTAAGTGCCAAAACCACGATTTAATTATGAGGCACGCCGTAGTGGGGGACTGCGGAAATTTGGACCGCCTGGGGTTCTTTAACGTGCACCTAAATCTAGTACCACGGGTGTTCTCGCAAGTCACCCCCATTGAAATGCGGCGGCCGTGGCCGGGATTCGATCCCGCCACCTCGTGCTTAGCAGCCAAACACCATAGCCACTAAGCAACCGCGGCGGGTCGTTGCCATCGTAGCGTGATACAAAACGCAATAGCAGTCTGTAAACGTCACAAAGACGCTAACACAGACGAAAATAACGCCGTGATGCAAGAGGAAAAAGGAAAAGAAAAGTAGAGAACGGTAGAGCAGCAGCGACTTGCAGCGCTGAGATGCCTGCTTGCGCCGGTGCGCGAAACAGCAAACAGCAGGGTCCGCCAGTACTGACGTATGTACGTCGGAATTTCAAAAATCTTTAATAAACAAACGCTTTCTTTATTTCCTTTTTTTTTAACAAACGGTGATACGCGGATCTGAACGGCATAAAAAACAAGATGAAGAAGCACCGGTTTGGCCGTTTGCAAACCTCTTGCACCCGATTTTTCTTTTTTCAGTCTTATAAGAACATGTGGCGTTACATCCTCGGAGCGGCCACGACTGGCCATCTAGACGCGTATAAAAACCGCATGTATACGTCCTCTTCAGCATAGGATTTAATACTGAGTCCATCAAAGTGAAAATTTGGTGGCTGTAAAGCGTTGGTAGAACGTTAGATTTATGGGTAGTATCGGAATTTTTCAATGATTGTGCATGCGGTCGTTCAGAAAGAACACTGAAGCTTCATTGTTGCTGTTGTTCGTGCTTCAATTCGGGTGCGACTAGCGAATGCCTCAATATGCCGTCCAGAGTTTGGGAAGCCCTGCTCCACGCCCAAATTATTGGAGCTGGAAAGCTTGTGTGAAACAGGGCTATACGTAATAAATGCTACATTCGGACACCAACGCAGGGACTCTGCATTGCAAATGGAGTCGCTCGGCAGATGCTCACAAATAGTGAAGCGGATACGCATGTTCTAGGCATACGAACAAACGTAGATCAAAAAGTATGACAGACACCCGGAGCAGCGTCAAAAGTAACCTCCAAAGCTAAATGTTAATGTTTTTTTCGAGAGAATTCATCTACAAAAATTGCTGCATCTCCCGTAATCGAGAGTAGATGTAAGCATGAAATGGCAACCGGGCAAGTAGATTGGTTGGAGATGATACAAGCCACAATCTTAAAACGGGTGTACTGCATGTTCGCAACGGCACACCCCACCACACCACACAATGTTTTACTGTGCACCAGTCCATGTGGACGCTGCCCACCTAGAAGAAAACCGTTGAAGGTGGCACGACAGGCAGCGCAAGACACTAGGGCGACAAAGCGCACTTCCCAGCTAGAAGAAAAGCACCTGAAAGCACCTGAAGGAGGCACCCCGCAGCGTGGCGCCATCTCTCGAGGCACACTAAACCCGCGCCGCGGAACTCACGGACCATTGGCGTTCAAAAAAGCACAGGAAACAGTGTCTGAGCGCCAAAAAATGATAATGAAGTGTATGGTGCCTTGTTACCTTCCTTTTGAACGTCGCCTATTGAAAATAATAAAGAAAACTTCAGCGTACTAGAAGTTACAGCTTGAGTGATAGGGTGAACAAAAATTAGGAAGAACTCGGAAGCAATATTTTTTGTAACTTGCTTCTGTAGTAACTACCGTGTGTAATGCGGTCCTTTTCAAAGGGCTGCATTTCTTAAGTTTTTACTGGTTGCTCGGAAGATCTCGTTTTGTCCTCCAATATTGCAGGGGTGTTCTCTTTTGAGTGCCCGGATAACGGCTCTGATTGTTGGCTCAAGGTCACATGAAAGTCGCCGACAACGGGAGCTAAAAGCATTTCATGCTTGAAAACAACGAAAAGCATCCAGGAGGCTATCAAGGCCTTTTTTAACTTCCCCCCCCCCCCATTTTTCGCAAACACTTCTGTGATTACATTGACACCCGCCACATTGAGCTTGTGGCCATGACTTCCTACCTGTGAATGCAATGTGTCGACTTCGACTCCCCTCCGTCGAGACAGCATTCGTACGTGCACGGTAAAGAAACCGACGGCAGTAAAAATAAACCCGGCACCCTCTCATATCCCTCCGTGCGTCTTTGTAACGTGGAACTCCATCAACCATAACGAAAATAGACGATGGCGAAGAGGAAACACCAAAAGCTCCAAAACGCGATCACTCCAAGGATCTACATCTGCTTCAACACCGAGTTCAGTAGTGGCAGTGATCAACAGGGTGGCGGCATTCGGAGCAGTCAAGTCTCCAGGAAACAGAGTGACAGATTGCAACGCAGATCGTTTCATAAACGACGTCACTGCGCAGGGCGGCCTTCGTACAGTACTGCGGCATTCCGTAATAAAGTTCATGCTAGCCTCCTTCGCATTCGTTGGCAGCATTTACAGCAGAAGCAGCTCCACGATTTAGATTCACGAAGTGCCATGCGGAAAAGTTCACCGACGACTAGGTTACTTCCTGATGTGAAATCTGAGCGCAGCTCTGTACGCGTTTTAATTTCGCGATATATTGAGGCCTCGCACCGATCACCGCACCGACTCGCAGATACGTGACGCGCGGCGCTCTACAGAGACTGGCCACACAGTTGCCATATTCCGGCAACTGCAGCTTATGCAACCATAATCTTTACCCGGACACGCTTGCAGCGAACGCTATGCGCGAATGCAAGCTTTCCGGTTCTTCTCTTTCTTTCACCCTACGGCCGGTGTCACCGCTGCTGGGGATGCGCGGTCGTGACCAGCGCCACCACGATTCGTTCATCACGAGCGTCGTTCAGGGTGGCTTCCTCCGCTTTCATCCTTATGCTTCCGCTGCACCATCCTCTCCCGCCTTCTTCCTCGCGCTGTCTTCGCCCTCGCCGTCTTTCATCCGCCGCTGCGCTCCGCGTCCGCTCTTTCATCCTCCGCTCTGCTCGTTCGCTCGGTTACGCTGAGGTACGACGCCGAGGCACGCCGACGCTCAACGTAGGAACGATTTCCGGCGGGCGCCCGACCGCGGGCTTAAACTTTACGGCGATGGTTTGCAGCAAGTGCTTCGGACTTCTATGTGATCTGGGTCAAGCTCAATTATTTTCACCGTTGAAACGTCGCGAAAGCAGACCTAGTCCTGCATCGTTATGTCAACGGCGCGGAGCAAGCCACGGAAGAGCAGGTGCTTATGCAAAGGAAAAACGCGTTTGCGCCAAGCTTCTTCTTTCTGCCTGCAGCACATTTTAAATGTCTCTAAGGTAAAGTATGTTTTGATACACTAATTTTCCGGCTAAACAATCGTTAGCATCAGGTCAGTTCCCGTTTTTATTTTTCAGGTAACAAAATGATTGCAACTGTGGCTTAAATGAAGGCAAGCGTGGACGCTTACGGTAACGTCATGCTTCCAAATAAGACTCGCGTCACGGGAGCTTATGTTCACTCTAAGGAGTCTGCAGCCGCCATGGGTATATTTATTTATCTCATGTGCGTCCTATTCAATATACATACCGCACTTTCAGAGCCGGAAGGCTGTGATTGAATTATTCTCACTCAGTGTACATGTTTGTTTAGCGATATGTACGCAAAACTAACAGTTCATTCAGACAGTTTTTCTCTGTTATCCTGCATGTGATAAATATGCATAAAACTGTGTTGTTCTTCCAGTGCACTGAAGTGTAAGAAGTGTTAGATCATGTTAAAGCTGAAAAGTGGAATATAAGGGATACCGTTGTGGGAGCCCCCATATCTATGTTCACCATCTGGCGTTTTCGACTGCACACGCCAAGCGTGGTACACGATAATATTTTTGCATTAAGTTCTCGGAAGGTGGCCGTCGAGGCCGGGATTCGAAACCGTGGCCAGGATTCGCACCCGCGGCCTCGTGCGAAGCAGCACAACGCTATATAGCCACCGAGCGGATTGAATAAACAGAGCAAATGAGAAATGAAAGCAATGAGTTCGAATATGAGTCCATTGATACAACTCACTTTCTGTTAAACTTTCCCTAAATTATTTTATTGCTCGTTTTTTTTTTACCCTCAAAACAGCGCTTCTCTTTCTGTGTTCACGAAGAATTAGGCCCTGTGATTGACAGAGCCTGCTTACACGTGAGGACTCTACAGTCTATTTCGTATCCTTACTACCACTTGAAAGAATTAGCTGCACATCCCCGCCCCATACCACTCCCTCCCTTGCGTGGGAAGCACAACACCTTAGTTTTTGAACATTTCAACTTCTGTCATCCTACTCTACACACTCACTTAGCAATTTCACGGCTGCGTGTTTGCATCGAGCAAGACAGGTGCCATTGTTGAAAGGCTGGCTCGAGAGACATTCCTTCTTCATCTTGTAATACGGTGGGTACTGCGCTATAAACACGCGGACAATAGAAGTGGACAGGAAGCGCGCGGCGCACCTAGTCCAACTTGTCGTCTAATACTTAAAGAAGGGATTGCGCTAAAAAAGACACGGACGAGTAAGGACATGGACGGGCGCAAACTCGCGACTGATGTTATTCAGAAAGAACATAAATATATATATATACCTAGATTCTTGTTCAATCATTGCCTAAGCGCACATGCCAAGAACGTTTTCTCTTTCTTATACAAATTGATACTAGAATCGCTTACGCATTCATCACCTGACTTATCAATGTAAAAAGCCTCTGCGAGTTCACGTGCTACCTGGTTACGACTGCGCCTTAAGATTTTGGTTCTAGCCAGCAAAGGCTGGCATGCTTTATCAGGTGTAGCCAAAGGGCATGCGCCGCAATGTAAGGGCAAATTTGACCCTTTTTCGTTAACCATAGAAAGCTTATGTTCCCTTAGTCGTTCATTTATACAACGGCCCGTCTGGCCAATGTAAACTTTTCCACATGTCAGGGGAATTTCATACACAGCCCCGACCGAACACCTGACAAACTGGGTGGCGTGACGTTTCGTGCAGTCTCGCACGCATTCCTCGCCGGAGACAATCCGGGGGCACAAAGAGGCCAACTTGCGCGCGGCAGAAAATACCACCGGCACACCGTAGCGATTGGCTACATTCTTTAGGTTGTGGGAGACCCTATGAATATAGGGGAGAACCGCCGGTCTGGTCTTCGGTCGACCGCCACCTTCTTGAGGTGTTCTAGGTTTCAAGCTTTGCAGAAGCTTCTCTGCCACAGCAGCCACGACGGAAACGGGAAAACCAGCCTTCTGTAACCTGCCAATCTGATTGTTGAGGCTGTCCTTTACCAGGTGAACACATGATTCCTGCAGGGGTTCCTTCACGCACAGCATAACAAAGGAGCGTTTTACCGTCTTAGAATGAGCGGACTCAAAAGGCAACAGGTCTTTCCGGGCTCGTGGTGAGTACATCCAACACGTGTGATCTGGTGTTAAAGTGATGTTAATATCTAAAAACTGCAATCTATCTTGTTCAGGCAATTCGTGGGTGAATGTTAGACCCCTCCCGTGTCGTTCAAAGACAGATAAGGTCTCTTGCAAGGTAACCGTGTGCGTCAAACCGGGTTGCTTCTTAAGGATCACCAAATAATCGTCCACGTATCTAAAAACTCTCAGAACTATCTTGTCGTCCAAATAACACACCAGATCACGATCAATGCTGGCCAGGAAAATGTTAGCCAGTACCGGTGCCACACAAGACCCGATGCAAATGCCCTGACTTTGAACATGAAAATGGTTGTCAAAAGTTACAAAAGTGGACTCAAGATAAAATTCTTGTAGCTTCATGAAATTGTCCACGGTTAGGCCGCTAGTATTCTGAAAATCTACTACACCATTTTCGTCGATGCAAGACCTAACTGCACAAAATAGGTCATCATGCGGTATAGAAAACAACAGGTTTTCTATGTCAAAAGAGACAGCTGTGTGTGTGTGTGTGTGTGTGTGTGTGTGTGTGTGTGTGTGTGTGTGTGTGTGTGTGTGTGTGAGAGAGAGAGAGAGAGAGAGAGAGAGAGAGAGAGAGAGAGAGAGAGAGAGAGAGAGAGAGAGAGAGAGAGAGCAATGGCTCATACCCGAAAAAGCGGCGTCTAGTCCAGCGCGACAAAAATATCCTCATCAGGAATGGCTCTTATCCCCGTAATCAAGCATAGATGCAGTGGCTGTATATGAATGAAGAAAGGAAAAAGAGAAGAATCGAAAAAAAGAGAAAGGAAGAAAAAGAGAAAGAAGGGGAAAATGAGAGAACGAAAGGACCTTTAGGTAGTGCATTAGGTGCTCGCATGTGTCGTTGAGCAGGCCGACCTACAGAGCCACACGTTTACTTCACATTGCGGCTCCTTATGTCTTGCCAGAAGTCTAACCCATTCGACCGCATAACTTAGTGCATTACCATGTGTGCAGCATGCTTTCGCCTTCACGTGCTACGCGTGTAACATGCTGCCGAACTTTATTATCACAGGAGATCTGTGGTAATTAGTTTTTATTACAACAGATAAAGCGGTCTATGAATGTTATATACCGAGCTCATGTAAGGCTCTCTCTCTCTCTCTCTATCTATATATATATATATATATATATATATATATATATATATATATATATATATATATATATATGAGGTGGATGTTGCGGCACGTCGCGAATAAATGCCCGTAGCGCTAACAGCGTAGCAGAGACAACGAGCCTGCCGGCCACATTTGATCGGCGTACGTGGCTCATAAATTAAACGTACGTTTGAACTCAATATACGGCAGCTGCGGGAAGGTATTATGAAGCTCTCCCTGACGCACAAAAAGGAATGGCCGACGGTGTTTTTTCTTTTATTTCTGCATGTTGCAATGCAAATGTACTCCACAAGGACAACTACTGATGTGACAACTGCCTCGATCGCAATAGTTAGGATTATACGCGCCAAGCTCCTCTCCTATATTGTACAATATCGTGAAACTGCTGCAACGGCAGCTGGCAGCGAAGTCTTCTGTTAAGTCTCTCACGTCTGACGATGGCGGACCGTTAAGCGGCAGTGACTACAGCAGCTTCACAGTGAAAGTAGTGCTAAATCGCGAAGTGGCAATAAAAAAGAAAGCAGCAGATTAGACGAACTGGAATCTAAATACGGCGAGGCTTTGTATGAGCGCATAAAGATTCGAAACACGAGTTCGTGTTTATTCTTTCCCCCCCACAGCCGCCACCGCTGCCACGGATGCGCGAAGGCGAACGCCATCTGGTGGTGGAGCAATAGTTGAAGATAAAGATCGCGGGGAATCGTAGCGTTTCTCTGGCATTTTTTTTTTTGTTTCCTTTGAAACGGGGTGGTGACAAAGAGTGCGCCTAGGCTGCTTGAGCCATTCAGGCATACTATGCATGTATTTCATTCTTGCATTTGTGCATACATCTCTTTATTCTTTTTTCTCTTCCTCGAATACTTATCTATCCACCTTGTAGCGCTACCTATCACGTAACGGATCCGGTCATATCACTCTCTTCCCAGCTTTTTTTTTCCACGAATACTCTAAACGACTCTTATCTCAACCGCTGACCGGCACATGCCTTCCGTTCACTTTAAATCCAAGCGCTTGTGGAAGATGTACCTTACGTAAGGGGTCTCGCTGGCTGAATCCGTTCGCATTCAATTAGGATGTGCTGAGTGGTCTCCGGATCCTCGCTACCGCATACACATGCCTCGTGTAGGCATGTGGAAGCGCCTCGTCAAGGCGCTTCCCTTCGTATTATTGTGGATATTTTTCCTTGTAATTTTTTACTCCATATTCTTTTAAACCTGCATGGTCGCATCTGTTTCCAATCTTTGCATCCAATTCACTGCCTCTTTTTCTCTAACTTTCTTTCGGATGCGCGGAGGCGCGCGCCATCTGGTGGTGGTGCAAAGAACCAACCCAACGGTGGTGCTGCCCCGCGCAACCTCCGCTGTGATTGGTGGGCCGATTCGGCAAGACAATAGCCACGCAGCATCCGCGAAAACCCGGCGATATTCGCAAAGCTTCCCTTTTAAAATCTGGTGTTGTACAGACCACATGTCCTGCAACCAATGTAAAGGCAGTGCACAACGCGAAGCTCAAGTTTCACGGCTGGTGGACCGAATGAAAACCAATGGCAACGAAACAATAGACGAACCCTTTGCTTTAGTCTAAATATTTTCTGTTTCTTTCGCGATTGATAAAAAAGAGATACATTTAGCGCTTTTGCGGGCCGAAACCACGATGCGAGTATGAGACACGCCACAGTGGGGGACTCGGGATTAATTTTGACCGCCTGGGCTTCTCAACGTGCACATAAATCAAAATACACGAGCATTTTTTAATTTTATTTTATGTTTTTGCATTTCACCGACATAGAAAGAAACAAAGGAAAGGCACCGAGGCTAGCAAAAATAAGAGAAGGCCGGTTTGCTACCCAGCACGGGGGAAGACTTATTCAAAAAGACATGGAGGGTGAACGCTGAGTGAGGCTGCACCATCGAAATGCGGTCGGGATCGACCTCGAGCTCAATAGAGCAACGCCACAGCCACTAACCTACCGCGGCGGGTAGCTGCGGACCAATGGCGGCCAAACAATAAACGCACTCTCCGTTCTTGTCTAATTTTCTTTTTCTTTCGCGACTGACCATTGCACTGTCACAATAGTGGCGATAAGGTTCCGCCCTTTGTTCCAGATAGCCGGCCCGCATTTCTTTTTTTTTGTTTTCTGGCTTTGTCTTGCAAGCCTCTTTCTGCGAAGAAGCTCCGATACAACACAAAGCTGCAGACAGGTGTCGCACGACTCTGTGCCGCTTCGTACAAGCGACCGGGAGACAAAACTATTCCGTCCATCGTGATGCTCACGTGATGGATGCCTCGAGAAGTGATTCTCGGGACGGATAGCGCTCGCGAAGTGCCAGTTCAATGTCGGCGACTCGTCGCCAGTCAGTGAGTTGTGCTTGCAAGTCAGACTTCCCCATAAATGAGCAGCATGACAGCAAACGGACGACGGATTTGAAATAAAACGGTGCTGTGATGAAATCTTTCAAAATATACTTCAACGATGGTTTTCGTACGCCATGTCTTCCTATGAAAATTTCTCGTACTTGTAATTGTGGGGCCCTGGCTTTCCCGCACCGAGTTCAATAAAAGAGCGGAGATGCGGTCCATCAGTCCAGTTGATCAAGTATGGCGGCCGAGTGGAAGGAAGACCCACAAATCGCCGACTGCGTTCCCGGACGGTTGGCAGCACGGGGATTACTGAAAGAAATTGATGCGGGTCGGCCTTCCGCAATGGCGGTGGACGGAACGGACAGCTCGAAGGAACGCCAGTGTATCCCCACTGTGTGCGGATGGGGGAGACCATTGCCGCACTCTTTTAAAATAGAATCGTTGAAAAATATACGGAACGCGTGATAAATATTCGAATGCGTAACGGTGGCGAGGCTGAGTAAGGGCTGCATGGCAATGCCCACTCGAAGGCGCTTCGGTTGCGGAAACTACAAGCTCCCGCCGTTTCTAACCGGCAGGGGTGAAGCCAGAACTTGGCCTCTACCAGGGTCCTTCTGCCCCTACTTCGCCTCTGAAATAGAGCCTTGTCGAGTGGCGTCCAGTTGAAGATTAAGTGGTTTTGTTCTAGTAATGTAAATGCTAGGCTAATTAGAAAATAAAAGCTGATTGTTCCCGACGAAAGTATTACCTATGACTGAGTATCGGTGGCGTGAAGTCTAACAAAATTTCCCCAGATGTTCAGGCTTCATCCTAAAACCTGTAACACAAAGACACACGTCGACACAGTAATTCGTGGGCAGTGTGAAGACTTTTCTTTTTTTTTCACACTAAGGTAATGTTTTATCGTGCCCCACCTAAGATGGCGGCGTCCGGCTTCAATATCGAGACATCACTTCCACTCCAGCATTCTTTTTTTTTAAAGCCTCATAGTAACTATGGTCGATGACAATTTAAGAACTAGAAGCTTGTGTGTACGCTGTCCAATTCGAACGCAATTTAGGTTTACTCATTTGCTTTTGAGCATTTGAGACCTCAAGCGGTCTGAAATGCTTAAAATAACTGTTTGGTGTTTTCTCAGTACAGAGCGGTCTTTGCGTCACTGGTTTCAGGATGAAACCTGAACATCTAGCGCGAATTTTATAGTGACCTCGATACCACTTCTCAGCCATAGCTAACATTTCAGCTTGAAACAACTACCTTTCACTTTCCAGTCAGCCTAGCATTTACTTTAGCAGAGCAAAACCATCACACCCATGAACACAGGACGGGTGGCGAAGACGCCCTGAAGTTTTCGCACTAGCTCGCCTTGAATTCATGAATTTTGCTAGGGTCTAGTCAGCTCTTAATCGGCTGCGAAGGACTACATATACCTTGAAAGAACAGCGAGCAAAAGGTTCACGAGGCGAAACGGTCCAAATTGGAGAGACTACCTTGAAATTGACAACCTAACGCTCTAGTATCGGCGGTTATATGTCTGAGCAAAATTCGAAAAATTGAACTTTTCTCCGTGTTTTCCACCAAGCAATCAGACATTCTTGAACCGAACGAATGAAAGTACGGTTTATAAACACTAGTTACGCTAGCCTGAGCTGATCATAAGGGTGCTCTTCTTGCGCCATGTTCAAGGACGTGACTCTCTCTGCGAACAAGGGGGCCGGCCCGCTATGGCATCCAAGACGATCTTCCTCTTGCTCTTTCATTTCTTGGCGAACGCACATTTTAGAGACCGCCACGCGCATTTCTCTCGCAATAAGGCTCCCTGCCGCACTCTGAACTACAGGAAGCCAACTGTATCTGCCTCGGTTGCACGTTATGCATATATGTGCACACACTCCATAGCTAACTCGCACAATCAATCAATCAATCAATCAATCAATCAATCAATCAATCAATCAATCAATCAATCAACCAATCAATCAATCAATCAATTATCATTTGGCCGCAATCACTGCGGGCAAGCATGTGATATCAGAGACAGCCAGACAGACAGAGAGAGAGAGAGGGGAGGGGGAGGGGGAGGCAGTACGCGCACACTCACCATCGTAATGCATGCTGCCATTCTCGGTCCGGCTGATTCTGCTCTCGGAGGTGCGCTCGTCGTCGTAGTAGTTGTTCCACGAGTGAGGCACAGGCCTCTTGCCCAGGATGGCATGCAGCTTCTGCCAGTGGGGCCATTCCACCGGGTAACCTGCATAGGCGGCGAAGCTGCGGTCAGACTCGTCCATAAGCCCGGACACGCACGCGCGGAATACAGTGTGGGGATACAAAGCAAAGCTGCACCGCGCACAACGGCCGATCCCGCCGCCCCTGCTGTCATCGTCTACGGAGATAAGGCGGCACCTGTTGACATTGCCGCTGACGCAAGCAGCAGTACAGGGTGAACACGAAAGTATAGGTGTACAGGGAACATAGAGAACGAAAAAATAAAAGAAAGTAATGCTGAACTTAGCAGGCGAAGTCGACGCGGTCGAAATCCCACAAATTTTTACTTTTCAGCTTTAAGCGTGCCCGGGAGCAGAAGGGGAGGGGGGGGGGGGGGGGGGTACCGCAACCGCGGACATACGAAACTTGACGCGAAGTCGTATCGCGTTCAGATGATCAGCCAGTGGCTGGGCGATGATAAGATGACACTTGTGGGCTCCCACAGGAAGCTTATCGAAAGCGTGTGGCCCATCAGGTGCTCGCTGCCGCCTGCGGTTTCGGCTCCACCACAGCTGTCGCCGAGTCAAGTTGAAATGCGTGACAAGGGTACAGCGCCACGGGAGTCACAGTACTCTAGGCACCAACCGAGTTTTATTTCGGCGATTAAGATATTCTAATGGTCCAAGTGCGTCTGTTCTAATATTCTGAGCGCTGGTCCTCGAGAATTTGGACAGCGCCTTACCCTCTGGCCTATCGCAGCAAGCTGATTGGGCACTTGCGAGAGGGAAAAATTCGCATGCTCTCCGCCCTCAGGTGTTCCCTTTAGCCTCCGGAGACCCGAATACAGCTAATGGACATAATCGTTTTTCAAGCTAGTTTTTTATTGTCTACTGGTATGTTACGAACCTGAGAGCCATTTATTTTAATTTAAATGCCGCAGTTAGATGCCATAAACTGCATCTTCGTGTACGTGGAAGAAGCAACCATCTCCCCATGCTTGCTATGATACAAGCGGCGTTTCATTGTCTAAACGCAGTTCCATCTTCATCGTTGACAATGAAGATGAAAGTACGTGTAGTACAATGTCGCTCTGCAGCTGCTAAAGTCCCTCTATACGCAAGCGGCGGTGGCGCGTGGATGCAGAGGGACTTTAGCTGCCGCATCCTGCATTTCCACGCAAGCTCGAGGAATTCGAAATAGACTTAAAGGTTGCTTCCGTCATCTATGACAACGCATACGTCTAGATCAATTTAGCGTCCAATTTCTCGAAAGCGTATGGTAAGAATATGAGTAAACCATATCCGTGGAGTTTTACATCCAGCGGACTTCATATCGAGCATGAATATTTTAAATTACTGCTTCCGAAGTAAAAGAAAATGGAAGCACTGTTCAATATAACACGAAAGGAGGCTTAGGGAGTTAACACAGGACCACAGCATACAATCAGCCAAATTCTTAAAAATATCACGCGAGCGCTGTATGATGACGATCATGATCTGTGACCATTGCTCTTGTAACGGGTGGGTAAACTGTCCTTTACCAAGGTCAGCGCCTCATAACGGCGAGAAGCTTCGAGATCGGCGATAGTTCGCGAACGCACTCAATGCACACTCCAGTGCCAGTGTCATCTACCATTCACTCCAGGAGGTCACATGCACCGTCGGAGTTATCTGCTCAATCCCGCTGGTAAAAAAAATAAAAAAAAATAGACGGTGTGAGGCCGAACACGTGGACAAGTAAGACGTGGCACCTGCGATGAGCTTCCTTTCTTTTTCCCTATAACTAGCACCGCGCATGCGTCAGGAAACAAATGAAGAAAGGAGTTTATCAGCGCGCGTGAGCCACTGCCACGAATTCCTACGAACGATGAGGCCTCTCGGATAACAAATGCAGGGCGTGCGCCTTTCTAACGGGAAGAGCGTAGCAGAGGACGATATGCACCGAAGAGTGTTCTGCGAGCGCGCGATATCTCGTCGCTTTTCGCCGTTACAAGGCGCCGAGAAAGCGTGCGGTCGACGCTCGAGCCGATATTGTTTAAAATCTGGCTGACTGTATAGTACATGCAAGCGGTTTCTCCGCTTGTTCCATTGACATTTACAATGCGTTTCCTGCACAGCAGGCAAACGCTACAAAGGGTAGGGAGACTTCTCTCGCTGTTCACATCTGCGACCAAAAAAATAGTGCGTCATGTACGAAAGAAAGAATATTAGGTATGCGCCACGTAATTCGACGTAAAGTTAAGGACTATCTATTAGTAAATATATAGGACTATCCCTTAATAAGTGTCTGAGCAACCGAGGAATGGCTTCCATTTCGGCGAGCAACTATCGCAGCTGGTCCACTATTTTTCGCTCGTGTAGCAAACGCGGTTTTTTCGTCCTCTATGTTTCCGTGAGAACGCAGCTGTCAAAGATATCTTTGCGCGAACGGATTCTTGACTGCAGTGGAATACCGCACACACTATATGACGTACAATTAAAAATAAGAAGCAACCGTTTGCAGTGTGAAATGTTCTGGGTTCTGCGACTGAGTCACGAGGCGACTGGCTTCCCAGCACAAACAACCACATACCCAGAGACATGTAAAGAAAGAAAAGGTACATCTTTCACATTGAGCTTTCTGCACACAGGTTGCTCACATTAGTGTTTTGTGCCCAGCCTTCATCACTACAATGGCATTGTATTAGCTAGAGGATAAAGAATGGACCCCAGTAGTTCGATATTCTCAAATCGGGTTCGCCGAGCAATTCATGTTGGTCGCTGTGGGGAGTTTGACGGCGGCAGACAGATGCATATACTTTAAGTAACACCATAGAAGAACCCTGAAACTGCCTACAGCTTCGAACTTGGGATTCGGAAAATTCGCGTGATGCAGCGCGAACATGGGTTTTCTTAAAGGTGCACTCATCCTACGCTCGGCGATACGGATAATAATTAAATCGGACACAAGGATACGTGCCTGACAACAAGTTTTATTCACGGGGACGCCATCTACGTCCGTTGTAAGCCATCATGACAGCTGTTCGCAGACATTCTGTAAAAAAACAACATCGAGAAATCGGCCTCGAAACGCCAGCCATCTGGGCCAACATTCACAAGGAACTTATTTTAGAGATGTCAGCCAATCGTGAGAGCAGACGTACTTTTAACAATGGCGGCCGCTAACAGCGAATGCCAGAACAAAAAGCATTGTGAATTGGGCCCTTGCTGCTTTATTCTTTCATTATGCGCGTCCTATCTCAAGTACCGTGAAAGTAATCTGCGTGACGACAAGCAACGACTGCTGGCACTAGAGCAAAGCAGGAAGCGAATATTTACGTGGCTGCACAAATGTAACGTTCATGTGCAGCTGTCGTCATTGTCCTCTTATACAGCCCACACACAATGTGCGCATATGGCGAGCCTTACGCGTACCCTCCACATGACTGAGAAAGAGCGCAACAAAAGCTCACGGATTTGCCTCGTCATCGACGGGCTCTTGAGGGCGCTCAGGGGAGCGCTAGCGAATAGGGGCCCGTATTCGAAATAACTTTTTACTGTAGAATTGTTTCGCCAGAGTTAATTCCAGCCAAACCTGATGTTGGACATATTAGGGGAGGGGGGGGGGGGGGGCAAATGGCAAACAACACTTATGAACGGAACTCTTCGTTAATTGGGCCCCAAATCCCGCCTCACGAAGTGTAGTTCTTATGCTAGAGGGGTTCGCAAGAACTAATTCCAGTCAATTGAGTTAGTGAGCGTGGCCTGTATTCACAAGAAGCCCTAAAGCTAGAAATGTCCGTAAGAGAAAAATTTGACTTAATCCTGGCGCCAGGCATATCATTAGCGAAGGCAGCCGGTAAATGGCAAAGAGCACTTACGAACGAAACGATCTGAGAATTCGGTCTCGTGTTATGAGTCAAAGAGACCAGCTGATGATAAATTGTTCTAGGGAACGCAAATATTCATGAATAGGGCCTGTGTCATGCCTAGGAGCAAGCTAATTATGAGATGCAGACATTTACTTTTCAAGGCTGTTATACAGTGGGACGCACAAAAGGCCACTCCAATTTCCATTCCTCCTTCGGCGTATTGAAAATGAAGTCACAGTTTCGCCAGAAAGGCGAAACATCAATTGAGATAGCGAAATAGTAGACAGTTGTACGAAGTAAAAGTAGTGGTTTTATCGGCCGTATCATCTCGTAAACATTTGCTTACTAACTAGATTAACAAACATGGTGTCACGCGCGCAAAAGTAAACATGGACACATCTCAGTCGATGACCGCGGAAACTCGCTGTAAAACGCTGTCCTGAGGAAGCACGGCAGCAGCAGCGAGCAAATTGACCTTCGTGCTGCATCTCGCTTCAGTGCGAACTAAGCGGCGACAACACAGCGCACACGAAGCTATCAGCACTCAGCGTACTCTGTCCCCATCGCAGATCGCTTTCAAGACAGAACCCGCGCGGCCGCGTCATACGCAGCAGCCGCCAGAGTAGAACGCTGTACAACAGGCGGGATGCTCATCAGACTTAACAGAATCATGCGTTTCACGACCATTCCAATTACCCGACAAAGCTCGCGCTCACGAACCAGCAAAAGAGGTGATTATATTTCCAAATTGCGCAGGTTCCTTTGAGGCCTGCGCTTCCTTCTGGCAAACCACTAGCTTCGCCATGACCAGTGTTGCCCCCATTTCCCCAATTTAAAGAAACCATGGTGAGGGTCTTTTGTCTTTTATTTGAAATTATGCAATGCCCCTTACCTTAATGGCAAATAAGTTATGATGATGATGATGATGAAATTCCCAGAACTGACATATTTCTTAGAAATTCCAGGTGTTCCCGATTTTCCCTGATAGCAGATACCCTGAGATGTCGTTCTGGTGGCTTCCTCTTCTGGACAGTGCGGCGAGAGCAGCATGCTTTATGTGTCATTGTAACCTTAATTGAAAGCGATTTACTTTCTAACTTTGTTTTGTTATTTTCTATTTCCCTTTACGTTTATTTCCAGGATATGTGTGTGTGTGTGTGTGTGCGTGTGCGTGCGTGTGTGTGTGTGTGTGTGTGTGTGTGTGTGTGTGTGTGTGTGTGTGTGTGTGTGTGTGTGTGTGTTTTCAAAACTATGGCACATGATACACTTGCGAATACAACCGCATTCTCGGCTTCCCCATAGCGGATTTGCGCCATTTCTTGCAGGGAAGTCGCATCATATATACACGAAAGTTCCCTACTAAATACAAGGCGGTGATGAGTTTAGGGATGACTCGCGATACTGCCTAGAATAGGAAGAGGAAGGTTGTGAGGACAAGACTTGTGGGAATTTTGTGAGAATGTCTCAAACAGGCGCTAATAAATTACGTCTACAGTACAGTTTGCGAACGAATGCTAGTGACAATTGCAGCTGTTTCGACAGCAGCAAATGAGTATTTCGTCTTCGCCCTGTTATTCCTATTATAAATTGCAATAATTGCTATTAGTGTTGTAATGTAGGAGCAGGAAGAAGACGGAAGGGATATAGAAGGAGAGCACAGCGATAAAGAGAGAGAGAAATAAAGGGTGCGTCCACTAATGGGATGGAACTTACTGTTACTCAAAATAGTGACTACCACTCCATGTCCTTCAGTAGCGGACAGACGAGTTTAATGTCTTCTGTGTTGAACACCGTCTGGAGGAGACGAATCATAGCGCGTATGACGCCTTCCTGCATACATAAATCAAGTACCATATTTACTCGTGCAATGCCCGCCCTCGCATAGTGCCCGCATCCCCACTTTGGAATGCGAAAATGTGGGGAAAGAAAGCTTCATTAGGCGTCACGCACACACTCACGTGCTGTTTAATTCCCGTAGCCGCTACAATATGGCACTAGTCAATGTCCGAAAGATCCCTCCATGGCTGATTTTTGCGACACAGACCGAGTGAACTTGCAACAGTGCAACGTGATCATTTTCAACAAAACATTGAGTAATAAATGCAACGATTCGCAATGATTATGGATGCGCGCAGAGACTTATAGCGTTCCCGTGTTTAGAAAACTACGGATGCTTAGTAATTTACAAAAAAAAAAAAAAAAGCGAAATAAACGACGTCGCAAGAACGTCTGAGGCCACATAGCACGAAGATTAGACAAATGCGCGTACCAGTCACCGTGCCCACAGTAAACGAACGATCGCAGAGCCCCGAAGCCCCCTAGCAATTTTTGTAGAAAACTCTATGCTGCTATAGAACCACCGGACGCGGCAGCCGCCGCAGCACAAACGAATGCGAACCCGCGACATCGTCACTGAGCGGCGCCGCATCACAGCCGCTCGGCCACGGCAGCACGCAAACATGTAAAGAGAGAGGGAACGAGGGAAAGGAGGAAAACGGCGACATGTACGCAACTTCCGCAAGAGGGCGGTGCGCACAACGGCGACGTCGAAGACGCCGAGCGCGCGTCTCGCTGTGGACGCCGCCGCGTTGCAGGCAAGCGAACTTAACAGGACTGGTAGGGAGGTGCAAACAGACCTTTCGCGCATCCTTGTTCTGGTACATTGTGCATCATCGCAGGAGGCCCCAGGCTCATCACTGGGCCGGCAACACGGCGGCACAGGTGAAGAGGCGCAACTCACTGGCGTAATGTGTTAACCAGCCTCGGGGACCGTGAACGGAAATTTAGATTCACGAACGCTCAATGCACGGGCTCCGTCGTCGTGGACATGTCGACGTGGGAGCAGCGTCTGCAGCCGGATGGCGCGGGCAAGCCAAGCAGGCGGCGGCTAGAAGATGGAGAGCTAAGCCGAAGCTCTCCGGGCTCGAACTAACGGGAGAGGTGCTCTCTGGATTTGCGGAGGGGAAGGCGGCCGGGGCTGGGGAGAGTGAGGTTGCGACGCCGACGGCGGCTACAGGTTCGTCGCGTCGAGCGCCGTAGGTCGGCGATGCCAAACTTTTCGCGCGCTGCTGCGCCTGCTGCTGCTTCATGCGCAGGTGTACGTTCTCGCGCGCTCGTTGCGAACTAGGGGGAGAGAGAAACAGATGAAAGGGAAAACGACGAAGTCGAGAGCCGCGCTGCTACGAAAGCGAGGAAAACACGCATGTGTCGATTGTTTCCGCGATGCCTGCAGCAGCGTGGCGCGCGCCTAGAGCACATCTAGTTTTGACTTTATTATTTCGTCGTTGCGAGGGTATCTGTCTTACGGCACAACACCGATTTTTCAAGGGAGACATCAAGGGCGGAAAAATGAATGCGTGGAAGAAACGGAGAAGAGGGGTACAAAAGAGGTGCAGCTGCACATGCTGCTGCTATCTATACACCAACTGTTGTGACTCGCAAAAAGGCGGCGGTTTTGTTCACACTATCCTTGAGGAATATATATTTATAGTATATATCTCAGGAGCAAGGCGTCCAATTCCGCTTATTGTGAGCGGATTCCGACCCGTAGTCCTCACCCCCTAGACAGATATATATATATATATATGTATATGGACAAATGACGTGGGAAAAGCAGGGATGTTAACCGGAATAGTTTCGGGTTTGATATACCCTGTACTTCTGATAGTAGCCCAGCCACACCGGAAGACCCTAGAAACACCTGTATAGTCGTAGTGTGAAGATACACCATGGCTCGATGGCATCTGGCTTCAAGCGCGCGAAACGCCAAGCATCGGCATTGTGATGTCTCGGGCAACCTAACGTGTGCCCCCTACATCCTGGGATTGTTAGGAAGGCAGACTTGTCACCGTTAGTCCTGAAGCAGTTGCCCGTGCCTCTCCTAAACGAGTTGTATTTCGACCGCATGTACATTCACACGGACCGTTCCACCAACTTCAACACGCCCTACCGGATAAGTGCGTTGTTCCAAAGAACAGTTTAAATTCTCTCACATTATGACGTCCATGGTATAGCAACACTTGCGGCTCCCGGAAGTACAACAATCACGTGCTCCAGCAGCCGCGAAATCGTTGGCCAATTTTCTACGATTCGAAAGCAGCCCTGCCAACTCTGCAGTTTGTCCTACGCCGTGGGTTACACGAGCACCTAGTGTAGGAAATATGGCAGGCTCACCAGCGAGCGCTCGTGAAAGGACACGCCATTCTACTTCAATGACTGCCGAGTGAGTCACTGCGGAATTGTCGGCAACGACAGCGCAAATTAAGCTGCGTGCTCGGCTCATCAAAAACATCACACATACAATCGCACTTTATCGTTCTAGATACTAACCTCACGATATTACCTCCAGTCACAATTATTGTTGCCATGTTTGTGGACCCAATATTTCCAGACATCATCGAAATAACATCGCTCACTCAACCGGTACCTTCTGTTTTCTGGCATCGCCGAACGTTCACTTCGAAAGTACAGCCTGGCCTTTAACGACAGCGCCAACGACGCAGCACGTACCAGTATTTGTCGAGCCTAAATGTCGCAGTCCTCAGCCGAAGACCCCCCTTTATTTTTATGCGACCTTTAGCTTTAAGTTTCTTCCCATTCCATTTCGACTCCCGCTCTTCTCCGGCGCATTACTCCTTTCAGCTGGGCGTAGCCTCAAGACCTCTACGTTATTGAATACTTTTTTCTTCTTTTTTTCCGAACCAGCACGGTTTCACCAGATGCGACGACGCGTTGTCTGGCATAAGCCTCGTTCAAGCCGTTGTCTCCTCGCTGCCAAAAGCTGAGCGAATGAATATACAAAACAAAGCGCCTTAAAAAAATTAAAAATGGATAACGTCAGCGGAGCTCGTGTTGGCTAACATGCACTTTCAGTGAGCAGAAGCGATCTTCCCGGAATGTCGGGCAGCCATAGATCACGAGCGGAAAACAGCAAAGTGCAGCACTGAACTTCGAGAAGGTTGTTCCTCTTTGGTGCTATAGCTCTGCTTCCGAGGTTCAGGCGTCTGACGAGTAAATGCAAATGTCGGGAGCGATGATGCGGTCGCGCCCGCATCGCGCCTTTCCGTCGCTCTACCCTTCCGGCAGTCACGGCTTCGCGGTAAAGCTCGCTACAGGTTCGAGTAATGCGGGAATCCGACCAACGGCAAAACATTCCAACGCAGGCGCCTGACGAACGGGTTAAAAGTCGTCTACTTGGACCCAGAAGTGCTTCATGTGAAGCGTTACTCCGAGGAGTTAAGCTTCTTATTCTTCGTGTGTTTCCTTATCTTCTTTTCTTTTTTCAACTTATTTTTTAAGAGAAGCTTTCCTTGCGAATCATCCCGGTCTTCCTTGAGGCCGTGGCTGCTGGGTGCCGTTGTCTTGCCAATTAGCTCACAATTAAAAAAACAAACAATATTAATCACCCTATGGTGCGACCGAATCTCGGTATCCCAGCACAGCAGCACGATGCTCTGACCATTATAGGTCACAACCGCACCGTACACTGCTGTGCTTTTGTCTTTCTTGAGGGCGACTGGCCTATGCGAACGCCTTCGACTCGCTCAAGCCCTCCGCGCGCGTGCGCGAGCTCAGCGCGGCTTCTCTCCCCCTCCCCTCCCTTTCTCTATGTCATCTTTCTATTCCCTCTTTCCCGTCCCCCAGAGTAGGGCAGCCAGCCAGACGCATTTATCGTTAACATCCCTGCCTTCTCTCCTTATTTCTTCCTCCTCCTCCTTTGTCGTGCCAATCACATAGCGTAGCACGGGTGCGCGAGGGCATGCGCATGCGCATGCGAGCCAGTTTCCTTTGCGCCAAAGACGCGTGAATGAAATGGGCGAATTTATCGCATCGGATTAACCACTTCACGAAAGTTTCTCTCCACATATAGATCCGAAGATGTACGTTGGATCTGCAATTTTTTTTCTTTTCTTCGAAGAGGGCAAACCGTCGGCCCTTCGGATTTTTTCGCTTTCTGCTTTCTTAGTTTGAGGCGCCAATCGAATGACGTTTTCGGAAATGCACGACGCTCACGTCAGCAAAAATGAACACGTGCCAGAGACCTGTATAACAACCACCTGTTATCGCCATCCAAGACCACGTGGTACTTTCTCCTGCGGATAAGCATAAAGAATCATTTCTCAGAAGGCAACAGTTTGAAGGGTCCGAGAATCGTCTCGTCTCAAGAAACAGTTTCCGGCCGTCCCGGATACGATTTATGGTCACTTTGTTTCTTAATGTAAAGAAAGAATGAGGAGGCACCAAGTCCACGTCCAGGTAACTGTAGTTTGACGTTGTCGTCATCATCATCACCACAATCATCATATTTATCATGTAGTTGAAAATGCCGCACATTCTGCCAATCCAAACAGAGGATAAAGGTCCTCATTGAACAATTAGTCCGGTGTTCGATGGCTCCAGGACAGCCCTGATACGGTATAATAAGGGCTTCCTAGAAGCTGAGAGAGTTACTACGGCGATTACCCCGATAGCGGCCATATCTTCTAGACCTGCGCCCACTCACACTCGTCTATCAAGGCTTCCCTGTCGAGAATACCTCGCCATATTCGCCCGACATCGGTGTGGAGCCGGCTCATTACCTATTCTGCCGTCGCTGCGATTTAGAGAAGTTGCGTGTGCTTTTTTTTTTTTTCGTGGTTAGAAATCAAACCCTGCTCCGCTATAAAAGTCACAAGTTTGTCGTGAGATTTCCTTCGAGCTTTGTTCAGTATTTTTTGTATCCTCGCAACATTTCCGTTTATAATGTGCCAAGGTGGTACATCATCAGTCCTAGATAACGCGCAGCGTCACCTGACCCAACCGCACCACCGCCGCAGAGTAATGACGGCACTCGTGATTTCACGGGCTCTCATCCTTTGCTATCTGAACCCCTATCTGAATACTAGAGACGTACAACCAAAGTATCCACACAAGCGACAAGACGCTCAAATAAGCTCCCACTTTCACTATCGAACAAATCACCCTTACGCTCTCACTGCTTGCTCCCTGGGGCAGCGTCCCCAGCCTCGGTATTTCAAAAGAACGTTGTCCGTTCATACAGCATGCAATGCACGTAGTCAGCATGATAATCAAATGCACACGAGCTTGTCCTGCAAGTTAGTTACGTAGAACATTTTATAAGCAAAACGAAACGCAAACGGTTAAAGCACAAATTATAGAGCAACCTTTACGTACGATCACTCGAAACCGTGAGACGGCATAACCGGCTGTAAAAAGATGCCCTAACCCAAGGAGCTCCGCGTCTATCGAATAAATTATCCCACCATCTGACACACGGGCGAATGTTGAAAGAGGAGAAATAAGCCATCAAGTCTGTGTTCTGCTGCGCACTGTCTTACGGTAACTTTTTTTTTTTTCATCGTATCGCGTTTCATTCCGGCATGCGTGTTGCACTCAGAGTTCCAGTTATTTTGTCAAGGTAGCAGTAACTTTAGAAATAGCACTATAGCACTCACGAAAAAAAAAAAAAAAACGTGCGATACCTTTCTTTTTTTTTTTTTTTTTGTGAGCACAGGTCGACACCGGCCGCAGCCACAACACTGGGGGAGCGGTATTTGCTTTGCGTGGGCACCGAGAGGGACACAGATGCGGGTTTACGTCTGCGGATGCAAGCATGCAGCTGACGGGTGCCCGCATCAGGGCATGGCCAGTTTCAGGGCTACCCCATTTCTTTTTTTCTCGGGCAAACACGGCCACGCGCGCGAGCTTCACCGCTCGAAGCGGCCCACTTTTTTGAGGAGCAGGCCACGTGTGCATGTGCAGCCAAGGAGAGCGCGGCCCGCCGCGGAAACTCACTGCTGTACAGTGCGCTGGGCGGGCTTTCATCACCGCGCAGAAATGAACGCGATTGGGGACAAAGCGAAGCGAGGAGGGATGCACAAAGCGAAAGAGAAAAGAAGAAGAAAACCAGAAAAAAACAGGAACTAAGAGTAGTAGCACAAAGGCACACATGCACACATACACACAATCAGGCGGCCTCGATTCCCCGTGAAACTTGCAGTGAACAAAATGAAAATGAAAGAAAGAAAGAAAGAAAGAAAGAAAGAAAGAAAGAAAGAAACCGATACGACGTCGCTGCGAGTGGACATCCAATATGGGACGTTGCGATATTGGCCCGAAAGTGTTCGAAAGCCAGAAGTCACTTCTGTTCTCTTTTTTTTTTTTCTCCCCGATCTACGTACAGGCAAAGTTGCAACAGCCCTCGACTAGGACTGAGAGCAACCTGAAGGTTATTGCCTGCACGAAGCGACTCGAGAGCGGCAGTGTGGGATTGCATGTAAACTACACACGCTCTCGAAATGGTGAATGGTGGGAGCAGCAAGGGACCCTCTGCGGAAGTAATTCACAAAAGCTCCTCTCTGAGACAAACCTCGCAACAAAAATGTTTGCATAAACGTATCGACAAAGCTTGGTGCCACATGTCAGTGATATCGCGTCAACGTAGGTGCTTCCGATATGGTGGTAGCAGCTTATGGTAGAGACCAGCAACGTGCGATACCCTCTTTCTCCCTCTGTCTTCTTCCTGCAGGATAAATGGCGTTTCCTAAAGCACTCGTCCTCGTGTCGTAGAAGCCAATGAGTTCGCTTAGAAATATTTCTTTCTTTCTTTCTCTCTTTCTTTCTTTCTTTCTTTCTTTCTTTCTGTGTGTTGCTATCTTTTGTTTCTATCTATCTGACCGATCGACTCACCGCACTGAAAGCACTAACACGGCGAAGGCATCCGCGGAGTTGAGAACTAGCGCGTGAAAAGGCTGAGTTATACAAGACGGCACATGATATGTGTGACATGAGCGAGCGGCTAGGCCGCCACGACAACGAACGATAAGACGTCAACCCGCAAGATACGAGCGTTTATTGCTAGCGAGCTTCCTTACAGAAAAGAGGGTAGGGCACAAGGAAGAAAGGAAACTACAAGAAGCATGCTCAGTGCCCACGTAGCAAATGCGAGCCGCCGACATTGCAGACTGCGGCAACATGCCTTAGGGATAGGATAGAGATAACTTTAATAAAGTACCGGCAAACGACGGTTTAACGCGTCGTGACGCTGGCCAAGCGTCGACCCGGGGTTATACCCTACTCTGCACTAGCCCAGTTGGGCCCGTTTGTAGTGGGTCATGAGGCTTCTGCTTTTGTTTAAACATTATGCATCGAAACGCCGTCGCCACTGCATGCACAACTAGGGCCACGGAATCGGGGCTAACAATCAACTATACAGTTCGAAACGGAGCCGTGGGATGGCGCGCGCTCACTGCAGCCTTCACCGCACGGGGCAACCAACGCGGACAGCCGCTTGGCGCGCACAGCTTTTTTCGTTGAGTGGACAGGGAGCGAGTGGAGGATGCGCGGGTCGATACAAGGCGGAACCGACCGCCGTTGTCTCTGGAGGAGAGGCGTGGGACGCTCTCCGGCGAGCTCTTCTGGCTCTTCGCTTCTTCCGGACTGCGCCTGCTTCCGGTTCCGCACAGCGCGGAAGCGGCGCGGCCAAAAGGAAGACGCCACCGCGCAGGGTTGTTCCGCGCAGCCGAGCTTTCCCTCCTGCTTCTTCTGCTCCTGCTTCGATCTCGGGGCCTTCCAACGCCGCCTTCCTTTTTTTCTCTGTAAGCAACCGCTGCCTCCCCTCCCCCCCCCCACCCACCCTCTTCGCGCCATCTCGGTCACACTCCACTCGTCGCCGCGCGGACACCGCTCCTCTCAGGAAGCCGACCCTCTCATCTCCTTGGCGCTAGTGCGGCTGCTGTCGGGAGGTTTCGATTTTATGTCGCGCCAGCGGCTGAGTGCGAGCCGGTAGCGCTCTCAACTGTGCGGGCTTTTTCACGCGCCTTCTTTCTTTTTTCTCCTTTCGCTCCTCTTGTCCTGTGGTAGACCAATTATGCGGTTGCGCCGGAAGCGAAGGAAAAAAAAAAACGAAGACAACGAGCCGAAGACACGAAGGAGCCCTTGCTTGTTCGTGGCCCCTTCGATATCTGACGACGCGCTTGGGCTAGTCCTTTGTGCGGCGCTCCGTGCTAAAAGGTCGAGCCAACTTGTGTGCCCGGAGTTAACAAAGCGTTTTACATTTTGATTTCGAGTACAAGCGAAGCTCTGTTTTCTATGTTTGCGCTCGTATATTTCGATCTTGAGTTGGGTTTTTTAAGAAGTTGTCATTCCGGTTCTGGCATAACGGTGTTACGCTGAAACTCAGCTCCCTCTATACAAAGTGACAGCATCACCATGTGATGTATATACTGCCGCTGCCCACAGGAACATCAGAAGCCACTATGTTCCTGATTAAGGAAGTTGCACCTCTGAAACTGTTGACAAATAAATAAAAAGTAACTATCTCAAACCGCCCTATTGTGCCCCTTCGTTTCAAGTTTCAACTCTAAGCTGGCTCACTGGAGTCCTCTTCGCAATATATATATATATATGTCAGGCACGTACGGCGGAATTTTTTTCGGGGGGGGGGGGGGGGCAACCCAAGGTAACTTTCTATGCAAATGAGGGAAAGGGTACTTTTACTAGTACAAATGTGAATAATGCCCACCATTTGCAATAAAGACGCGTAAAGTTGCAAAAGAGAATTGAAATAACGTGTATCTCACAGGTACGTCTGTGAGATACACCTCTTCTTTACTTGGCAAACAAAGAACCACATCAAATGGACTCGCGCATGAAAGGTGCGCAGGAAGAACCTTGCCAAGAACAAGTGAACAAGCGAAAGAAATACAAGATTTCTAGCAGCGTGTTCTGAATTAGCTCTGGAAGAATTATATAGAAATGTATATTTGCGGAATAATCACAGTTCTTTTGGATCCCTCGTTTACTGCTCTAACAAGTAGCAAAACCGACACGTGTTGTTATTAGGGAAGTTGCGTAACGATGCGTGGTCACCAGTCCCGCACAACCGCGTAGAGCGCAGGACGCTGCGATTCTAGACGTACTGCGCCCACCGCGGAAGGTTAGAGCCCCCCCATTAGCACAGCAGGAAAGTGGCTACGTCAGGTGGCTCGATTGATAACTGTAGAAGCGTCGTTTAAAACACACGGAATTATTCTCCACTTCCAGCGGCGTTTTCTCTACTTACTTTTTAAATAAAGAGATGTTGATCCATAAATATTTTCACAGACAATTTTCGCTTTTCCTCCTTGTTCAGGCTGTTGCCTTGGCTTTCTCCCTTAGTAGATCCCTTAATTTCTCATCTCCTTGCGACTCTCGTTTCCAGTTGCCGATTTTGCACGAAAATTGCTGTACAATAAGGGAAAAAAAACCAGACGAGTTAACGGGTGACAGTCATATTGCTTATGGGTTGAACGGTTATTGCAGGGTCTAATGATGGACGCTGTTTCGAAATATTTTATTTTCCACCTAATCTAACCCATATCGCGGGCATATGGTTCCGAGGATCTGCCAGCGTCGCGGCGAGCCGTCACTGGAGAAAATAATGAAGCAAAAGGAAAAGTTAAACGCAACTGGCGTTTTCTCCGGCCACAACTCGTTCAACGAGCATACAGACCAGTCGACTATGAACCGAATCCCTTTCCTGGCCCCTGGATCAGTCTAAACAGAGAAGGTTGAACTAAAGAAGCAACAGGGATGCGCGTGATCGTTGAATATATGGTAACATAAAAATTGTGTTGGGCATTATAAATAAAGCAAAATATTATAATTAAAAGAATAAACTACGTCCTGCCTGCTGCAACAGATGGCGACAACTGAATTCATCTTGAGTTAATCGCGCGGTCACCGAATCGATGAGAAAACTGGCCTCCACACCCCAGGAGATGCCGATAACTGCCGCCATCCAGAAGGAGTGAAAAAATTGACAACCATTCCACTCTGTGAAGATGGAATGACAGCGAAAGCTGACGACAGCCAAAGCTCTCAAACGAAAAGCAAAGCGTTTCACCTCCGCTGCGGGTCGGTCTGAAGATAGTGCAAAATCGGGCCGACCCTCGGCGGAGGTGAAACTGGCGTTAAGCACTCCCCATACGTGCGCCGATACCGAAGATAGTGCAACACCCGGCCGGCCCGCGGTGGAGGTGAAGCAGGCATTAAGAACTCCCCGTACGTAGGCCTTTTCCGAAGATATTGCAATACCGGGCCCACCCACGGCGGAGGTGAAGCAGGCGTTAAGCGCTCCCAACACATGGATCCATCCCGAAGGCAGTCCAATGCCGGGCCGACCCGCGGTGGAGGTGAAGCAGGCGTTAAGCGCTCCCCATACGTGGTTCCATCCCGAAGGTAGTGCAATGCCGGGCCTAGCCGCGGTGGAGGTGAACCAGGCGTTAAGCACTCCTCATACGTGGACCAATCCCGAAGATTCCGAAGGGCGCGTTATATGTTCCAGAGTCCACAGGGGTATGTGCCATTGATCTTGGACCCTTTTCGCTCGATCACCAGGATCGGCACACATGATGATTTTTTCTGCTAACGGACGCCGAAAAAAACTACGGAAGTTAGTCATACACTGCTTTCGCTGTAAAAGGCAGCAAAATGTTGACCGCCAAGTAGATTGATTTGTCGACGCTTTAAGAATGTGTGTGAGGAGTGGTGCCTTGGGCGGATAGAGGGGGGGGGGGGGGGGTATGGCGCTTAATGTCGGGGGGGGGGCGGCCCCCCCGGGCCCCCCCTGGGTACGTGCCTGATATATATAACGCTGAACATTATTGATGCTTGCCTGCTTGCTCCGGTTTTCCTGGCCTTTACGTTCTGAAACACATGTCCCGTTGACTTTCCACAAGATCACGTGTGTTACCTTGTTACCTTTCTGTGCGTTCACTCCTTCACTCCTCAGTTACGTCCAAAACTACGACGTCGCATCACCAACGTGGGGGCGCCTATGTTGACCGCCGCATGTGGTCGCTAAAAACGGTGGCTTCCCAGAACGTACCATCGTCGTCCGTCGCCGATCTCAACGTAGTTCATGAAGCCCGAAGGTAAAGAGGACGTAAACGAAACCACAAGGGGTCCCCCACACCAACGTTGCCGAATGCTGTCTTGTGGCAGGCGACATCTTGGGACGTTATTTCGATTTACAAGGCTACGTTGAAACTGAAAAAGGGGTATCGAATATTCGATCCAAGCATCGAAGGGAAATTACATTTTCTTGAGCATAATTCACGGCTACGGACTGCAGAACAGTGTTTAGCGCTCTATCTAATGATCAGGCAGTGATAACGAGCTTTACAGAGAGGCTTTTCGACAGTTTACGGCTTCCTATTCAACTGGAAACGGTGATACTTAAAATTCTGGCCAGCTTCAAATTGACATAATGTGATACCAGCCCATAGAGAACGGTCGTTCGGAAACTTTTCTTTTTTTTTAAATTACCCGTGTTCACACCCTCCCAGCTTCATTAGATGAATTTTTGGTGAGAGTAGCTTTTTTCCTCTTCAGTGGTGCTTGGGCGAGCATTACCGGATATTACGTTTCACAGATCATGAATGCTTTTACCACAGTCTCCCAAGAATTTTTTTGAACGTGTTTGCACTGCATATGGTTATAAGTACCATACTGTACGAAGGAATGAAATCTTCGGAAAGCGAGTTTGAGCTTAACGCTGTTACATCCTCCCGAGACACTTTGCGGATTATATTGCTTACCGCCTTATATAGTTCTCAAAATTAACTACGACGCCCATCATATAGACCCCGGATACGATCTAATATGCGCGCGGAACTGTATGTAACTGCTTTAATCATATTCTCACCGCCAGATTTTGAGAAAATTATTTGACTTAGGCTATTGTCTCGTCATAGGCTACGAAAAGCAACCACCATGAAGTGCATTTCAGATACCGTGGAACTACATGAAAATCCGGGATGCAGCGTCAACACGGCAACCTAACACACGATGCTGCATCTTCATCTGTATGCCGATGAAAAGAAAAGCAGTTCTTACAATAGGAGGCATGGGGAGGTGGTTGCTTTGTCCCCGTCTATGGAGGTACTGCTTCTGGCATCTGACTGTAAAAATTAAACAATAGCTTTTCTTCTCGCTCGTGCCACTCAAGTCGGTAATAAAAGCTCCATCGAAAAGTGACAATGTTCCCTGAACTGCCTTCAGGTCTCAGAAGGATATAACGCTTGGAGTTTTAATCATTCACCCTCTTTAATCAATCTCATGGGTAATATAAAATATATAAGGAGATAACACACGGTATGGATACTAAAGCGACGCTATAAAGTGAAGACGAGATTCTCGAAATTGCAGGGTCATGGCCGCCAGGAAATTTGCAACACAGTGCTCTGCAAGCATTAGTATACAGTTTTTCGAAAGACCGACTGTGACGGTATAATATTCTCTGCAACTATCATGCGTATGTTATGTCGGAAGATCTTTCTTAGCCGTTTTTACCGATATCGTGTGCTAACATTTCTTCAATTTCACGATGTCAAATTTTAGGACCGCTTGCGGCGTGTCTACAACTTCGTTTTCAGTGCGTTGTGTCAGCCATGTCAAATTTTCGACATCCGTGGGTTGCTCAACTACAATATTTAAATTTTGTTCTGCGCGCACGCCACATCGATTAAGGGAAACTCTAGGGCTAATTTTGCGTGCATATAATTTATAACATATGGTCAGTGAACGCGCAACAAAGACACGGGCCTCACTGATGGTCGGGCCGGTCGACAACCTTGCGCAAGAAGGGAGGATTCAACGCGAATGACTGAAACAACGTATCACACACAGCACATCTTACACCGTCTTTTGTTTCCCGCATCGACGTTTAACCTAAGGAGAAGACTGCCGAATACATTGAACACTAAGGCTTCAAAGTATAACATGGCCGTATGCAGAGAGCGCACTGTGCGGAAATGTAAGCGTCGGCCCAGTGCGATGACCGCTCTGCCAGCTGAGGAAGGAATCTCACGCAGCATTCATGCGGCATGCAATAGTTTGCACTCGTGTCCTGCTGTTGACTTGACCACATCACAACGACGTCAGAGTCAGCGTCATTTAACTCAAAAGGCAAAGCGCACACTATTAAGTAGTCGACGTACGCTTCATGTATGGCACTTTGAAGATTAACTTCCGCTTTGTTTCACGACTCTCTCTTGCTTTCATCTTTCTACGTCGAGTATTAACGAGATTCACGAACGTGAGCTTTCGCCGCGTATGCAAGAAGTTTTCGGTAACTCGACTTTGTTATTCAGCCAGTCTCATTAGGCGACGCAGTAGGGAGCGTACGAATTATTTTGCAAAAAAAACAAAAGTCATTTCATCCAAAACAAGCACTGTGTTGCGATGGAGCTAAGCGCTAGACGTGAATACGCGAAATCAACTAGAGCTCATGGGTACAATCACATGTTGAAACAACGTTTAATGATCTCCCCTGTGCAAAAAGTATACGGACCAGAAATCGCGCAATAATTCAGATTTTCTTCTCCACCTTGAATGTATAACTTGAAATTGACGACTGCATGCAGTCCTAGATAAACATATACTGCGAATGTGGGCGCGGCTGCGGATCAACTTTGATTGGGAGTGCTCACAGAAGGCGGGGTCAATGTGTGGGCCACGATGAGACTATAATGACCTTTCATTGGATAACGTTAGCTTAACATACGTACACCAACACAGGTCTTGCTTACAAAGTTATGTTGAAGCGTTCTTTGCTCAGTCGAGCTAGCAGCCCAACGGGCAATTGTGCAGCACGCCTGCGAGGCAGCAAGACTCAGCGGCGCCCTGGAATAGGGGCGCCGACCTTGTGAAGCGGCCAGGACTCAAGACATGAAGACACCGGCCCACCGCCAACCTCTCTGAGATATAGAGCAATAAAGTTTTTCCATTCCATTCCATAATCTATAGCGCAGTTTGGTGCGCCAGTGCCCCACTCGAAGCTTACATTTTAGTGCTCGGTTGTAGTGCAACTGATGTCATATAACGTTACACTTTAGAATTCATTAATGAAGACGAAGAAAAAATTCGGACCACTTGGTTCATGAACCAAACTAGGGTACCTTAGAGGCTACAACCACTGAGTACCATAGGAGCAGTGCAATTATTCACAAGTAGGTTTGCAAGCAACTGACAGTCATATATGTGTATTAACAATGGAATAACAACACGTATCGACAGCACGGACCAGAAGGCAAGAAAATAATGATTTACGTCGAGAACAAGGCCCACTGAACAAGACCTAAGAACGCAACTACAAAGAACAGACAAGAAGCTATACGTTAAAGAATCATGAAACATTTATCAACGCGATCTCACGCACCGGAACAAGGGGAGCATATATATGTTCGCATATACGCTGATTGAAGCAACGCCTGTCCACACCCACTAGCAAGACCATCCGCCTGCGACAAGTTCGTGCGTTTGCGGACGTAAGTGATTGTTTATTCAATAAAATTTATTTCGCACCACTTCATCTATTAAAATTAAGCGTTCTGACGCGTCCATGCGTTTGTGTACATGAATGTACCGTTTCAAGGGTCGAGCTGCCAAGACCGGATAGCGCTTGAGTTTGCGGGTCAGTTCACATAAATTTTCAGGACAAAATTTACATGAGGAGGGAAGGGAGACCATACATGACCTCGGCTAACGACTGACTGTTTAAGTTTATGGAAGAATTAAAAAAAAAAACACTGGATGCGCGCTTGTATTGCGCACAAGTTAATTTGAGAGGGAAGGCAGAAGCTGTAATACGGAGGCATAAAATCACGATAAACGGTGCTTGCATGAAAAAGTAAATAGGCACAGACTAATTTCTATCCCTTCTTATCTAGAAAGGACGCCTTTCTTCGTGCATTGATAACGGCGGCTGGCTCACGCGTCTTGTTACTTTATGTGGTATACCTGACTGATTTCTCTTGCCCATTTTCGACCGTGGATGAAAACAGATAAACGATCCTAATCAGACCTGAAGCCATATTGCGGCAATGCATGGCCAAGTCGGACGAAAATATTGGTCTTTTGAATGAAATACGGTGATCTCATAGACACATGTTTAGGCACCGGCCAGTCTGCCCTATGTACATTTGATCACATGTGAAAGGAATACAGTACACTGCCTCTGACACACACTGGCCAAATCTTGCGGCATTTTTAACCAAGCAAGCCTCGCTTGCCCCCTTGCCTTTCTCAATTCAAGTGTGAATTGTGCATATCCTGCCTGCTTTATTTTTTTTAATCTTTTTTTTTTTTTCGTGGGAATATATGTGCGCACCAGTCCACAAGTGAATTGAGAAAGGCACCCGGGAAGTGGAGGCTAACTTAGTCAAAGGTACCCAAAATTTGTCTCGTGTCTGTCAGGGGTAGTGTAGCCTATTCTTTTGATCATGTATAGATTTGTTTAAATGTACATGGGGCATGCAGACTGGCCGGTGCTTCAGCATGTGCCTAGGGACGCACCATAATTAACTCAAGGGACCAGTGTGCTCGCCCCACTCGACTATGCATTGACACGACGAGCTGTGCACCGGATTTAGGTTATTCATCTGTTTTGTTGAACTATGGCAACCGATTAATGCAAGAAAATCACTGAGGAATACCACATCCAAAAATGGGACGTGTGTCAGCCAACGCTCAATATTGTCACGTGGTAGTGACGGTTGAGGACACAGCAACAAAACTGTGAATGGCGAAACTAACTTCATTGGGCGAACCTGTGCCCAGAAAAAAAAAAAAAAAAAACGGGCTACACTCAAGGCTCACCGAAAACGGCGAACACAGTCGGCGATCGTCGAGAATCTGATCAGCAGGTCAAGCGCGTCGGCTTTTATACACCAGGCGTCGAATGTTCCAGAGTAATCCCTGGGACCCGCGTGTCTTCCACAAAGTTCTACACTATTCGCGTCGCGCATACATGCAATCAGATTACGCAAGGTTCGGTGACAGACATCGGATAACATTCCAGAAACTTCCCATACAAGCAGGCGCGTCCTGAGCTGTGCGATAACATTTGTTAGGCGGTGAAACATGGTCGCCCGATAAAGATAAGCAAGTACACGTGTCAATATGATTGCATGACAAGACGAGCACTCTCTAACCATATGGAATAGCACTCGCGATGCTTATTTATACAATTTTTTTATGCAAGTATTGCTTATCATGCTTTTATAGATTTGTTTTTGAACTTGTGTCCTCCCTCTGAAAAAGAAGCGCTCTGGTGCAAACAATAAAAAACACCAGACATGGTGTGGTGCATTCCTCGATTGTGATGCATGCCATTATAGTGGAGGCCCCCACAGGCACGACGTAGTAGACTTGAAATGCACGAGAACGGTGCCGGTAGCTGATGCAAATAATCTATAACGACTCGCACTTGGATGTCTCGGGGATGCATTGGGCAGCCCATACACGAGCACTCACTCCTATGCTCATTTCCACGCCATGTAATCAGATAGTGAGAAGATTTTCCCATTCACGCTAGCAATCCACAGACACTGCTGCCCTTTTTCGAGTGGAAACCGATACAGCCGAAGTAGTTCACAATACGTACACATGCCACAGCTGATCCACGTTGCACGTATGTACAGCCACGAGCCATTTCTGCGTAATGTAGTTACTGCTGCACCCATTGGCCACACATTGGTTCCTCAACAACTTTGTGTGAACCGACATCACATAAATTTTTCGCAGAACTAGCTATAACATCTCCAAATCGTTCCGTAGCAAGTGATCTAGTATGCATTTCCGCGGTTGATTGCCAAGTTTTCTTAATTTTCTGTCCTTTCTACCATGCAGGGTACATCTGCACTCACTTCAAGAAGACGACCCTCAACCTCAAGAACAGCCTCTCCTCAATGATAAGTAGCGAGATTAAATGAAAGGAAAATGTCACATCTGTAACCAGACATATAGGATGTTTTCCTTTCATTTAACCTCCTCCTGCGTTCAAGGAAGCGTGGATATGCTCAATAAATGTTTTTAACTTTCTTTCGTTGAATAACGTCTAACATGCAGTATATGTACGGGCCCATGTACATGTTGTGAAAAATGCTGCACTTTCGCTTGAATATATATATATATATATGTATGTATCAAGCATCAATGACGGTCAGGCACAGGTAACATCTTTATGTAAGGTCTGAGACTGCCATCGGGACAAATAGGAAAATGTCACCACACGTGGTGGCTAATTTTATTACAGGAATGCTATGAACGCCAGCAATCTAATGCATAAGCTGATTAGAGGTTCATTAGGAAGACATGAGACAGTCACAAGAAAACTGCTCTGGAGCGCACATTAGGAAGACATTTCATGCTCACAAGAAAAACACTCATGAAGTATTCACCAGAATGATGGCGGCCAATATGTTTTAGAATGACATTAGGAATGCATCAGGAAATTCCAAAGAAACACATAAGAAAGTTAAATGGCTGTGATGTCAAAACTCATGAGACGTTCATGTGAATCTCATCTCATATTTTCTTAAGGGTATGCAGACGCTCTCGAAACGGCCGACAGCGCACGTGTTTTGACTCTGCTACGTAAACAATAGAAGGGCAGCCCGATGCATCAGCGCTGTACAAATGACAATGCTTCCTGTCACCGAATAACATCAAGCATAGAACAATAGCAGGCTACGTCCGTTTGGTGTGAGTATGCATATCGGGCAACCTGAAAAACGGAGACGAAGTCCTCCGTCGTCTTGAAATAATGGGATCGGATTTTTAATTATTTTTTTAGCTGTCGAGGCGGCGATTGAGTTTCCTTTTGTTATGACAACAAGCAAAGGGCGGGAGGAAGTCACCTTTAAAATGAAATCCAAGTCGTGCCCATAGTGTGCAGTCCCGTGTTCAAAGACAACAGATCCCTAGCCAGAGTGCTGTACCACAACCCTGGTTTCGAACAACTGATTCCTCCCGGGAAAGGCGAAGTCGTTGCTGTCTCTACCACAGAATGATATTGGTCACCACACTACGTTGTCAACGACAAAGAACGGCGACTGAGCGGTCCGTAGGTAATGCGGGGTCGCGGATTAAAGAACACGTCAGTGGTTCGTAATGTTTGCAATCGAGGGTATAGCGCGCTGCACTGTTAAGAGGAACGACAAATTAGCATTTCCAACTGATTGCAGCTCAGGTGTGACACAAGGACCTCAGCAATAATTTTCAGCCATTCTGACGCGTTATAATAAAGACTTTTTTTCCTGTGATGTTGGTGATGTGTTCATGTCATGTTGACTGGGATACTAAATGTTCGACAGTATATACAGTACGTTCGGGTAAGTCTTAGCGGTCAGTTTCATGGATGTCGGAAAGAGAAATGACCAACGCACATGTGTGAGTATATGTTGCACGAAGCTTCAAGGAAGCAGTTAAATAAAAGCTACACCGCTAACGGCGATGCGCACGACTTTGTACACTTTCATCGGATCAAACGCGCAAGCTCGTGCAACGATTACGTTTATGCATTGCAAAGGTCGTGAATTCTATATCAGTTGTGTCACGTTTGGCATATACACGCAAATGCATGCAAGGCCTCTACACTCCTCGTGTCGCATTGGCACATGCCCATTAGAGAGGATTAGCGAAGAATGGGCTCACACAGTAGAGCACACCGAAAATAAATCAAAGCAGTTGTTGAACACCATTCACTGTTTCATAAAAAGTCGGCGTGCTTTAGAGGTGCCAGTGAGCCGGCGATATGCAGTTCAAGCTTTACATAGGCATTATATTTTGTTTGTTTTTTTTTATTTACACAGAACCGATATGCGTTTACTCGCACTACTTTGACAGTTAGCATACACGGTTTATACAGGGTGTCCCAGCTAACTTTAGCCAGAGTTTAAAAGTATGCGAACAGCACGTAGCTGGGCAGAACCAAGGAAATGTTGTTTGCCGTCGCTTCAAGATGCTCAAACTATCTTGTATTCATCCTAATTACATAATCTGCCTTAATTAATCACCTTCTCAAACATTACAATAAGGTGAAAAGGGTGAATGAGAAAATTGCAGAGCAACAACATGAGAAACTCGCGAAACAGCTTTCTGTTGCTCAATACGTGATACGCAAAAGTGTTTTTGCGAGCGTGAAAGAAGCCCGCGAATGCATGCAAAGTGCCGCGAGCGGCCAGTCGCGCGGTGCGGGTATGCACAGTCCTTCTCGACAAGACCGTCAATGTGTGCACGCGCAACGGTCATGCCAGTGGCGAAAGCCAGAGCCGACTGAAAGAAGCCTGGCGGTGCGTCCACTTGGCTTCGTAATTTTCGCAGCCAAGCGCACTATACGCCTCTCTGGAGACCCAACATTGCACGCGCGCAGGCCGCATATATACGCCGTCGATAGCAGGACCGCACTGCGGCGGCGGTGGCGGCAGCGCGAGCTCTCTCGAATGTTCATAATCGATATCGCAATAAGTGAACGGCACACAAAGAGGACGGTTCCCACACATAAGATCGCCATCCGCAGAGGTGAAGCTGCCACCCGCACGCCAAAGCGGCCACTTTGATTGGCTGTAAGTTTGCCAACGTGTTGCCCGTTCTGAACTGCTCGCCGTTAACGTGCTGCTATGTAGCAGTATCTCGCAGCATGGCGCCATGCCGCCGGCTGAAGCGCGACGTTCTTTTGCGCTCAAATGTCAAGCAAGCTCCGTAGGCCTTACGGTCAAGGTTAACGCAAGAAACGCGGTCATGGTTTCTATCAGTTCAAGGATTCAGGAAAGGAGCCACCTTCGCCCTAGGCACGGCCAGGCATGCGTATAAGCCTGACTTTCTCGCGCGCCTATTCGCTGAACACCAAAACGAAGACCTTCCATCTAAGCGACCAACCTTGCACCGCGCTTGAACTATCTATTACTTGTCGGTATCTGTCTCAGTCTATGCGACTCATCTCAACAGGAAACTGCAGCGGAAGTATTCAATGAAGGTTTCAAGCGATTAATAACAAAGCAGTTGTTGTGTGCAGTTTATGCAATAGGGTGAAGTCAGTGCTAACCAGCACACTTCCAATCAGTCGGCGAATTCTTTTCAGAGGCACAGGGCTATACGGCGCACAAGATTCAACTGCTGCTTCATATTTTTTTCCTTTCGTTTAGGTCGATACTTTCACCTTTACTCTTGACGGCACACGCTCCTTTTCCAAGAGGTGGACACATGCCCAGCCACAACCAAGGTCGTTGCTACAACTTTGGGGCAACGTAAAACGTAAAGCTGTCTCAGCAGCGCGTAATATAGTGGGTGCAAGGAATTATCTTGCAGCTATTGGTGTAAACCTTATACCAGCGAAACAGACAAGACACGCACTCACGAATTAGTGCATATATATATATATATACATATATATATATATATATATATATATATATATATATATATAGCATGGTTTAGCGTTGCACTTGCTCGAGCTTCTCGGACGGTGTTCTAAATATACGCGGGTCCGGTTGAAGCGGAGGCCACATACGTGGATGCGCCGAAATTTCTGGCCCCCTTAAAAGCTTTCACGACATGCGTGTAGGGCCTGTAGTGACCTCGCACAGGCGCCACTGAGCTGCCCGTAAAGAGTCGAGCCGAGTAAAATAACATCATTTGCAAGTTTGACCGCTGATATTGTGCTGCGATTTTATTATTTGATAGTCTGATAAGATTTAAGATAAAATGCCTGCGCTTTGAACGTTACGTTTCGTGACAATAATTTGGGGGCTCCAGTTATCAAATTTCGGAGGAATAACTTTAATCAAGAACGCCAGAGCTGGTATGAGCAATTTTAGCGACAGAATACAGTGTAGCAATGCAACCCGCATGTCTACAGCGCGGATAAGCATAGAGCGCACATAAAGCTAAACATATGGAAGCGTCGCGGCAACGCCGACGGCGAAAATTCGCTTGGAGTGTCCATATAATTGAAAGAAAAGGCAGTTTCGCCCAAAGGTGACGCATTCAGAGCGATAGCAAAGTTCATCGCTATGCCAAAGCATGTCGGAAAGCTGGCGTGGCAAGCAGGCGTTCTCATCTCGAGATGAGACGAAACGAAAATCATCAGCGTTCGTCACCAACCAATAAAAGAAAGAAGATCAGAATGATTTATCTTGACGTTTTATGAAGCCTGTTCCGCTCAGGCCAATGTATGCACCCCGCTGTGGTTTACACACAGCTGCCCATCAGGAACGAATAATTAAGTTAAGTTTAAGTTATGGAGTTTTACGTGCCAAAACCACTTTCTGATTATGAGGCACGCCGTAGTGGAGGACTCCGGAAATTTCGACCACCTGGGGTTCTTTAACGTGCACCTAAATATAAGTACACGGGTGGTTTCGCATTTCGCCCCCATCGAAATGCGGCCGCCGTGGCCGGGATTCTATCCCGCGACCTCGTGCTCAGCAGCCTAACACCATAGCCACTGAGCAACCACGGCGGGTAACGAATAATTCGCGTGCGCACACGCTCCCGCCAGCAGTGGAAGCTGCCCCGGCTTTGGCAGAGCGGATTGAGCGCAGCGTTACGCGACGATCTGCTTGGCCTTCGCCGCTTTCGCAGCCAAACGTACTGCGCGTCTTTGGAGACCTAATCGCCAGCGCGGGGAGCACCCGTGCACACCGTGACAGCACGACAACGCCAACGGTGAAAACGAGCCGCCTCCAGCGTCCGAATAATTGCTATCTCAATAATACTTCAGCCGATGCTTCGGCGAGGAATAAGGCTCTGCATGAAGTCGGTATAGGAAGGTAGGACGGCAAGGTGATTATGGCTATCACTCTGGAGCTGCATTTGCCCTGTCCCTGCTTCGCAGGACGTTTGTTTCTCGGCAATGTTATGCCCAATTCTACATGGAAGGAGGAAGCAACGTATGGACCTCTTCCTTTCCTTTCTTATGCGACGTCTGCCTGCGAAAATTATAGCCACCTCATTTTTGCCGCGCAACATGCCCAGTTTCTCGCTGCGTTATATGCACCTCCTCTCGCATCCAAGATTTTGCTACGATAGCAATTATAGAGACACTTCAGACAAATTTTCGCTCTCACCGTGATGCTTGGTATATATTTACGCGTGTGTCGACGATATGTATATCTATGGCCTATATGAAGCGTAGTTGCTATGCTAATAAACCGCCGAAGTAGCTCAAGCCATGCCTTATGTTCTTGACTGCATTATTCTTCCGAATTGTTTTCACACAGGCAGCGCGTAAACGAAAACCACCCAAGCATTTCATTCACAGCGCATGCCTTTTATCTCAAGCCTTCTCGGACTATTAAAATATGCAAAGCAATATTACACGCCCTACACGGTGTCTTAAAGCTTTTCAAAGTGCTAGAAAGCTTGGCGCATCCGTGTATGCCGCACCTGCGTAGAGTCGCACCCGCGTTTGAACGCCGTTCAAGCAGTTCAAGCCTAACGCTAAACCTTACCGTCGCTGTCC